>NC_062234.1:13009687-13310156 GCF_905475465.1 Pieris napi
CATCATAATTGAGTCTCTCTAATTGTCCTAAGATACAAATTTAAGAGACGAAAGAATATTCTAATATTTAAGGTCAAACCTTTCAAGTTAATATTAACTATGTATATATTTTTTAACTTTAACATGTTTGAGTCTTTATGGACCCTGAGATGTTCCTTTAACCCCGGAAATAGGAAACCACTAGGAGCGAGGTCTGGTGATTATGCAAGATCCATCAATTCGGAGCCAGCTTCTTGAATGGCAGCCATCGCAATGTGTAAGGATCTTGATAAAACAAACAAATTTAGCGAGTTTGCCAAGCCGTTTCTTGCGTATTTCCCCACGTAATTATGTTATTTGGTCCTGCGTACAAAGTCCCTGTAATAGTAGATGATTAAGGTATTTGATCCTAACCAACCCTTGTCTGTCCCAGAAAAAGTAGCCCAAGATCTTACTGGCATCCGCCAGTAAATACAGGCCATAAATTTCTTACGAATTGGAAATAACGGTATTATCCAAATCACAGACCATTTTTTGGTTTCCGGGTCTTAATGGCGAAGCCATGTTTCATTCAGAATAAGGAATCTAGTCAAAAATCAAGATCTTGTAAATAATCCAAACAGATTTGTGTATGTTTCAGTCTCATTTGTTTATGGGCGACAGAAACCAGCTGGGCTGGCTAACACTTTTTCTATACCCATATGGTTGTTTATAATATTAATTCATACACAATTATTAGTACTTGTGTAAAATTACTTGTTTTGAAAAAAAAACGGAAAGGAAGAAAGCAATTAATTAATTGATTAAACCCGTGTTAGTCGATTTTTCTCGTTATCTTTTTATGTTAATACGTGGGTGACACTGAAAATGTTTAGAACTGGCTAGTTAGAAACATTGCTAATTGAAACTTTTTTGAATTTCAATTTTAGAACTCATTAGTAACCTAATGTAGTACGTGTACAATATTTAATTATCACCTTTGAGTACCTTACGCCTTAGTATTGCTTACATCTCCAGCGACATTTGCAAGAATTAAAAGGGTTTAATAAATGAAGAAACTCATTGGTTACGAGCGGCAGAGAACAGAGAATACTGGTCTTCTCTGGAGGAGGCCTTTACCTTTCATGGAGAGGGTTCTTGCAAAAAAAAAAAACATTAAATTAAGTATGTTATGAAATTGTAATAATTATAGAAAGCAAGAAATAAAAGGCTTTTTATTTTATTTTATTTATTTATTTATTAATAAATGAAGAAGTGATGAATTAAAGTTCCATAGCGCTGTACCATAAGTACCATCAGTCAGAACAGAGATAAAAACTTGATAAAATAACCTCTCGATCTTATTATGCCGTACTAGCTTTACTTCATTCACGTTTCACATGCGAGCTGTGTTTAGTAAATAGTAAGAATTCAATAAATACTTCTTGAAAATAAATAACAATAATTGCAGACATACCCGAAACATTAGATATAAAAATATAGAATAATAAAAAAAGGAAAAAACTCTCTTTTGTTTTTAAAAAATAGAAGCTTTTGGTTCATTGGTGTGCGTCGTGTCGGAACGTGTTCTTAAAAATTGAAAAAAATTAAGTTCGCGGTAAAATAAAATATCTTTGCTTGAAAATGTTTACTACGGAGCTGATAAATCAAACCTTGAACATTATTAAGGGTTCATAAATAAATCAGTGGCGCTATAACTTCACTGGGCCTTAGATTTCTGTATCTGTTTCATGATAATTTGTCAATCTAATAGGGAAGTAGGTAATCAGCGTCCTGACACACGCCGTCGAATTTTTGGGTCTAAGGCAAGCTGGTTTCCTCACGATGTTTTCCTTCACCGTTCGAGCGAATGTTAAATGCGCACATAAAGTCTATTGGTGCAAAGCCGGGGATCAAACCTACGACCTCAGGGATGAGAGTCACACGCTGAAGCCACTAGACCAACACTGCTGTAATCATGGGTTCATACTCCTCCATATTCTTCGGTTACGCGTTGGTGTGTTGAGTTGAAGTGAGGAAGAACTTTAATTAATAACAATCCCTGCACGAGACGGCCTATAATGTCGTGGTAGTCGTTAGTGCCTGAACAAAGATTATAAAGTTATAAACATTGCCTCGGTGGATCGTGTTACTTATTATTTCATAGCAGAAAAAATGAAGATGTAGATAGGAATTGTCGGTGGTTTTCAAAACAAGTACTAATTCTAGTATAGTCTAGTATATCCTTAGTAACGTCTAGATAAACTAGAACCTTTAAAAATATCAGTGTTATTACAATACAAAGCTTATTAAAATTTGGCTACAGAATAAACTTCTTTCACAAGCTTCAAAGATGTCCCTTAGTATTTTAACTTACCGACGGAAGAATACATCTTGTATAATGTTTCCTTTCTTTAATGATGTTTTATAGTTAGGTTTGTAATTATTGTAATTAAATTAAAATGTTTTGCGTACAGGAAGCGACTAAGGGTCTGTCAAGAAAAGAGGGTACCAATTCTTAAAAGGCCGACAAGGCACTCCCGAGCCCTCTGGAATTAAGAGTGTCCATGGCGGCGGTATCACATAACATCAGATTAGAACCTGTTTTCTTTCATGTTCTATAAAAAAGCAAGTATGATATACAAACAGTAAGTGCTGACATTATTGTAAAATTATTATTAGTAGACAAGCATTTTAATTCAATAAACATACATGATATGTACTAATATTACTTTGGTATTCCACATTATCTTAACTATTATTGACATTTTTACGGTTACGGTCATTGCTTTGTCCCTTGTATTTCTTAATACACTTTTCGTACATATATCCATAATCAGCGAAATAAATTAATTCATCCTGATAAACCAAACAGAAGTCATAAATTTCATAAAAGTAAAGACAAAAAATAGTACAAACTACCTCCTCGCATGACACCTATAAAACATCTCAAATTAAGCATAAAATAGAAAAAGGACGTAAACCTCTCAAGGCGGCCTCAAGTTCCAAGTCCCTCGCGTCAAAGTTCACCGAGCACCTACTTTCATTTGCAAATGGGAGCGTAATTCCGAGCTAGCCCTTTGACTCAGCCGTGTATCAAATTCATAATAATTTGAGGAACAATTAACATCCCCTTTCATCTCTACACCTTTGTGGTTCAAGCCCATTGCGTCCTATTTGGCTTTGAGCGTTTAATAGAGAGTAACCTCAAAGAAAAATGTACTTACCAACAATTACACCTACGTATGTAACTATAAGGCACTTGCTTGAGCTGAGTCAGACGGATGTGATGGGAGTTGTCGATGAACTTGCTACGGCGTAGCAGTGCTACGTAAATTATTATACCATACTAATTGACAAGCATTTTTTATTCTATAAAAAGAAAAGTATGTTTATTTTGGAATCTGTTTTTAGATCAAAACCAACTTCTGCAAATTGTATTCTCGACGGTATGCTTAATCATTTTCATAAGTTAAATTTTATTTAAATGAATATTCATATTTCTTAAATTATTATATCCCTTCATACTTCTAAAACGTGGGTAACCAGCTGCTATTTTTTTTACATGATAGATGGGTAAACGAGCCAACACCACGCTTAAAAGGACAGTAGCTCATGGGCATCCATTTTAGTGGATTTGTTGCCGGATTTTGGGGGAAGAATATACTTTTTTTTTTAAATTGGAGAACGTATCTTCCAGGAAGTCTAGGATGTCAATATATTTCAACGCAGATGAAGTTTTAAAAACACTTAACATTATATAAAAATTGCTATTATGTCACAAATCATTTACCAGATAAAAACTCATTTCATTATAAGAATTTTACCATTATACATATATTTAAAATAAAATTTGTTCCAATGTCTCATATATACATATTTAGTTTTGCTTTATACCAACTTGTTATAGACACAATGACTAAAAAAACTAATTTATATCGATTTTAAACGTCATGTCACAGAATACGTCACAAAATTAATAAGTTTAATTTGCCGCTTTATGCCTATAAATCTTACAGAGATAAAGGAACAAATTTAATATGCAAAAGAATAAGATAACGTAGAATTTTTAAAATATTCTACTATCGATAAGGCAAGTGCAAGACGCGGCCCAACACTATTCGTCTCAGGCGGGTGGCTTTTGTGGAGCCTCTCCAATATTCGCTTTGTTACTCGGAAAAATGTTCTCTTGGCCGCATCGCTCATAATACTTCGTCGACTTAAATGTTTTCCTTTATAATAAATACATCATCATAATATTTCAATAAAAGGTTCTTGAAATACTATTTATATAAAATTTTATTTTTGGTTTTATGTAATATTTTTGATGTTGTCTCTTATACATAGTAAAAATCCGTGATTTTAAATAGAAGTTCATTACTTTTGTAGTATTGTTTTGGTATCAAATAGAGAATAAAACGTATAGTTTTAAGCAACTCTGACAAACTTCGAGCTCCATCATCAAATCAGCTCAAAGATACCACGATATATGTTTCTTCTAAATGGTAGATCAAACGTGCAAAAATAATTTAAAAATGTTTGTAACATTTCTGCTATAGCTAAAAAGCTGAAATTGAAACGGCTAAACATATATTCATAAATTGTTGAACCAAACAGTTACCAACAAAAAAACGCATCATTATCGACAGATAATATCTGATCTCCTTAACGACTTCCTTAATAACTTGAGCTGATATATCAGATTTAGAACTCCCCTCCTTTTGGGTCGAGGCTTACCTACAACTTAATCATAGTACCATAAGCCTATAGTCCTTTAACAAAAATATAAAATATAATAACACTTAATATATTACGTATGGTTCAAGTGCACTGACGCTAATTAACGATTTAAGTTGGCGCCTGGTAGTGCCGGTGACCCCAGAGCTGGTGCTTTCCTCGCTCAACGAATAAGTATCGCAATACACCGAGGATATGATGCCAGCGTTATAGGTATAGTATTTTAATTATCTATTTATCGATTTTTTTTATTATTATTATTACTGTAGGTACTATGTAGGTTAAGAATATTTTCAATAATATCAATATATTTAATCCCACTTGTTAAAATCTAATACGTTTTAGACATACGGAGGTCACTTAGCGCTAATTCTCATTTCTAAAACTTACCCTGATCCTCTGAGTCGAGGCTTATTGCGAAAAGTGGTATGTCAAAATTCAAATCGTAATAATAATCTTGTCCTACCTTTAATCTTACCCTAGAACCTCAAGTAATCTTAACAAATGTTTTTACAATATTAACCGTTGAAAAGCTTTTCGTTTGTTATTAGAAGTGGCCATAGCCGATATATAGATAGAACAAAGGGTCAACAAGGTGGCTCCCCCCTCAACATTTGCGCGTGTTCTCAAGATTGTCGGCAATATCGCGATGGCCGGCGGCTCATTTAATCACGCGACGGAATGTGCTAGTATACTGGACTGCGAAGGCTCGCATGATATGGAGATGGAACATTTTATATATGCATTTCATATATGCCTTTTTATATTATGCACAAGGAAGAGCCCTAAATAATATCACTAATATTATGGTAAAAGGGAAACCTGAATTACAAGTGTATATAACGAAATTGTTGGGTGTAATGTTTTGTTTTTACAGATGAATCTGGTCCAAACATTTAAATAATTGTTTGTAATGAAACTGGCTTATTGAATACATACTTGTATATAATTTACTTATAAATGCCTTTTTTCATGAGTTTCACTCGTAGGATCTTCTCTTATGCTATTGAAATACGAGTAAGTCAGTAACAACATGTTTATTAACTTACTTGACTTAATGTCCTCTGCCCCATCTTGGGGTAGATGGGGCAGAGGGCGTCTACAGTGAGTCTCCATTGCGTTCGGTCTTGAGCCTCCTATTTCACACCGGTTCGAGTCGTTCCAGCTCTCTTCACCTTATCTACAATTGTACGTCAGGTTTGCTTGCCGAATATTCAACGCGTCAACATTCGTGCGGGCTGAAGTTGTGCGAAACACAAGAAACTATTTATATAAGATTTTATTGGCATTTAAAACCACTGTGAGAGACAATTATAATGGTCATGTATTTTAGAATAGATAGCTTGTAACATATTCTGTAGAAGATATGATGTGGTGTACTTTAAAAAATAATCTGAACGTAAATATGAAGGTATTGACGAGGAGATGAAGAGAATGGTTGAGCCTAGAACTTGTAATTCATCAACGGATATCCCGTCATGGGTACTGGATCATTCTAAGAGTTGACACGGAACATTGCAAGCGCGAAATCGTTCCTTTTAAAAATCCCTCTCCATGATATGCTCCCAGAAGCTGACAAAAGGCGTTGTAGCGTCCACGTTTATTGGAGGAGTCAATAATGTAAGGTCCGGGCTGGGACATGCCGACAGCATACTTGTGTAGCAATAAGCGTTGTCAACGATAATATTGGCGTGTACAAATGCCAAATTGATTCGTATTAGGTTTTTGAATATGAACGAATATTTACCGTGTTATAACCGTTGAATGTGTGAATGAATGAATGACCTAATCCGTTGAGTTAATAGGTATGTAATGCGCCATTTATTTGGGACAAAAATTAAGTTTACCAGAAATAATTGTTATTACGTACAGAAAATAAAAAAGCTTTAAATGCCTCAAACGTAATATAATATTTGGTCCCTTAATATTAGCGTTTCCTTCGTGAAAGGCCTATTTATTTTATTGATACGTGTTACCTACAATTGTTTTTTATCTATAGACGCAATTTTATTTTAAATTTATTTAAATATCACACTTAAAATACCACTAGGTACTATACATATTAAAGCAAGTTTATTCATCATAATTGTGTAATATGTTTCCGAATTAAAATTGTATGGTAAGTGTAAATAACAGTAAAAGCTAAATTATTAATAATTAGCTATTACCACCTACATATATAAAGAATTACACCCCAAAGTAATAATTTATACAGGTCTTATTAACCAGTAGATACACGGGCGTGAATATAAAGATTTTTAAAACATTACGTTGCATTGAATTGTATCCATTGTCCAATATATTTTTACACAAAAGAAATCTTCGGTCACATAAAGAAGTCCTCAAAGCGTTTCATTGACTGTCTTCACGCTTTTAAGAGGCTAATCCTCTGAAAATCGTCACCATTCTCCGGCGAGACAGGACATTAATCCTGCCTTTGGAAGACAAGAGATATCCATCAATTGTCAACATTGGACTGGCGGGGCGCATCCCTACTTGGCTCCCCTAACTCCCCACACCCCACGCACACAGGGGAAGGACATAGATTAAACTAAACTCGGAAGATGCGGTACAACTAATTTTATTTAATAACATTGTAATTCAGAAATATAAATCTACTTTTACTTTAGACTTTTTTTTAGTTTACACAGTCTCCCAAGCCTCAGACGACAGAAGGTGCTTATGTGGAAAGAAACTAGCTTAGTACGTCAGAAATAATGCTTTGGTTATTCATCGTATATTCCTTACCTCTTTATTTTTAAAAAAAAATTATTTTTAGGAAAACTTCTGTTTTCTTTTAAACGAATAAAATTGGTTCTATTACGGCACAAACAAGCTAGTTTAAAGTCAATTGTCACTAGTTGTGTAAGTTCGGCAACAACAAGTTCTATACATGCGGTTGATTACTATCTATTTATTCCGTTATAAACTAGTTTTAATTATAATTCTACAGTCTTTATAATAAAGGCACAAAGTAAATGTCAATAATAAGTTCTTTAATTACACACATTTAATATAATTAGTTTGAATTTTCTATAATATATATATAATGTAACAGTGTATTCTGCTATGGATATAGCAACTTTCTTAACAACCAAATCAAAATAGGAACAAAATTGTTTGTTGTTGTTACCTTGTTTGTTAGGTTAAGTTACCATACTATTAAATTGAATAAACTTTGTTACCATGGTAACTCTACTATAGCCGGTCTGTGTTTTATAATTTTGTATACAAATATTCGAGGTCAAATTCAAATTCATTTAGGTTACACCATGTACACTTATGATCGTTAATAAAGAAATGCATATTAAATGATTCTAATTTTACATTTACTGCCAGTTCTCAAATCAAGAGCGTAGAACGGAAGAGAAGAACTGGCAATAAACTCTCCGCCACTCTTTTTAATCGCAAACACATTTTTTTTTACCCAATGTTTGTAAGGAGCTGCAACCATTACACCATGTTCCACATGACATCTTAACTAATTAATAATATTTAATTAAAACAAAGATTTGTCCTATATCAGCAGTAGGTATGGTGAAATAGGAGCACGTACTTACATTCTCGTGGGAACAACAATTTTTTTTTTATCGCAAAACTATTACTTATCGAAAACACAAAAGCATCGTACTCATGTCTGTTATTAACACGTTTAAACAAAAAAAATATGCTCAGAGTTGCCTTTAACCGTGAGAAATATTTAAAAAATAAAAATGATCTTTGACCTCCTCACAACATAGGTATAAGAGAGCTAGTGATTGTCAAAATTTGGCTTCGTAGAACAAAGCGTTATTTACCAAACGGGGTGGGCCTTCCTTTGTACGGCATTACACCACTCTACATAATATTGTGAAAGTTCTAACAATACACTGTTTGCTACGGACCTATTATGAGGCTTTTTGTTTGAAAACGCGACTTGTTTCAATCTTTCAGGCGCCTGTGATTAGTTTTCAAGCCTTTGCTGAGTTTGCGTTTCCGCGCTCTTAATTACTGGAATTCGTGGTTGAAATTTATTATTGTTTAAATTTTGTCTTTATTCACATATTGTAGGAATAACTTAGTATACGTGACCATAAGGTTAATTTTTTGGTTAACATTGTCGAAGTGTTGAATGAGTTTTATGTGTATGTACGATACAAGTTCTGAATAATTGTATTACCTCGTATGAGGGTACCTATCTCATAGTCACCCCAACCTGTTATAATCAATTAAATAACTATAAAGCTGAATAGATTCGGTGCGGTTTAAACCAAATTATGCCGAAATTAATTGGCCGAAAACCCGTTTCGAAATTCAAACACACGTTCGAAAAGCTCGGCTTCGAAATTCAAATGAGGCGGCACGCCCCACCCCCAGCTCCGCCCCGGCGCCATCTTGAAACCTAGCGGGGGTCTGGGGGGCTATTAAATTATTTCATTCCACATCGGGCTGTACTAGCTATCGGATTAAAATAATTGCCAGCGAAAGCGTAAACGGATAATGATTTTTGAGAACAAAATAATATGAAATTCAATTTTAATGTTTCACGTCTGGGAAGTGGAAAATGAAATCACTGAAAAATTTAGCGGTTAGTTAAAGAGGTTTTAATTTATGTGAGCATTTAGGTACTAAAACGTATAGGGTTTGAATCTTTGAACATTTCCCTGGCTTATTTAAGATGCATAGATGTTTTGTTATTTTTACTTTAATATCTAAAAATACAATCTCATTATTCCGGAAATAATAGCTAAAACGCTTAGACAATATATTTCTGTCACAAAAATGTCTTTAAAATATATGACACATAAATATGACTTTGAAAACAAAGGCACGTTCCTCGCAACTCGAAGAAGCGACCTGAAATTTCAAAAACTGGGAACAACTCCGACTTCAGTTGCTAAACTTGCGGCGTCGGCTGCGCCGAGGTGACGAAACAGTTTATAGTGGCGAACATTTGCGGTACTTAAGGCTGAAATGTAATGTTGCTCTACTATAATTTTATTTAGAGCTTTAAGTTGCTTTAATAAAAACCCAATATTGTTTAATTTCAAAAGAAACTTTTGACTAAATCTGTCTTGCTAATGAGAAAATGACACAAATACACTAAACGTAAATAGTATCAAAAGCTATAATGATTAAAACAAATAAAGTGTAATTGGAAAATTAATAAACTGTTAATTTATTAAAATACTTTATCTATTGTAACCCTGGCCCCGTTGTAGGAAATCGCGTTGTATGAGTATTCTCGTAAAACCGTTTTTTTTTAACAATTTAAAAACTAAGAACATGAATTTAACATGAAATATAACTTCAGAAATCTCCACTGTATAGGGGCGAAATAAAGAGTTGCTTTGGCAACCAAGATCATATTATATAGACTTATCTCTCAAATTGAGGTAGCACTCACTGAGCTATATTTCATTAAAACTGTCGAGTTAATGTAAAATTTTCGTTAGTATCAATTAAAGAGGTTGTATTTGAATAATAAAACCAGAAACAATGTATACACTAATAAGCTCTACAAAGTAAATTAAATACATAGAGCAACATTCACCTCATAACGCTAGTCAGGTGCGAATTGAACACGATTTAGCCATCAGCGCGACGTCGTCAGTCGCGTGTACCCCCTCCCCTTGTCTCGTCAAATTCAATCGAGCTGCAGCGCCTCCTGGCTCGGGTGCACTGGGGCAGATCGCTGATATTAAGTTCGAGTGACTTTATATCAAATAACAACTTTGTTAAGTTTAATATTACGTATACAAATTATTCACAGATCATTTGTAAGTTACCTGCATAGTGTATACCTACTGTACTTTGTATAATATATAAAAAAATAGTTACGTTTGTGACATGTAGATGTAGATTTTCATCTGGGTTGTCTACTGGAAGAAACAACGAACTAACTACGTACTAACTACGAAAGTTTTTCTTTATTTATTTACACTTCGTTGCAATAATACAGAAATACATTAAAATAACTCAAGACTTGAGCAACTGGCGGCCTTATCGCTTTCGAGGGATGACTTCCAGGCAACCTCTCATGTATGTTGATTGGCAATCACTTATATCAGTGTTATAGTATTTTATATATTTTGTGACAGTCGATACATAAATTAAAAATGTAGTTAAAATTTAAATAAAAATACATTCTCGTTTATATCTGTAAATTATGTATAACTTTTAAATCCTTTACATAGAATTATATGTATTTTAAGTATTTAGATTTACTTCTGGGTTGACTACTAGAAGTAACAACGAACTAACTACGAAAGACCTGTATCGGTGATTGACAATTAACAGTCTTTGTTTTTTTACCTTTTCCGTGATTTTAGTAGTGTTTATAGTATAAATTAAACGAGCTATACAAAAGATATAGCTATAGATATGGTTCATGGAGATATATCACGCTAAAACCTCATGTATAATGCAGACAAGCGGACAAATCACTTAGTGAAACCGATCGGGCGTTGTGCGACCATTGTATCTAATGCTATCTCTATGTACAAATCATTACATAGGACCATTGTTTGAGTTGATTATTGAGATATTATGATATATATGTCTAATGCATGGATATTTATTCGATTTGGGTGATACTGCCTGTGATTATCACCCAATCCATCCAAGCTGAAATCAGCTTTTAATTTTCGAGAAATTTGTGAACCTAAAAAGAATCTGTGAAAAATATAAAAAAACATATCATGTACAATGTACATGGAACCGTAATGCCCGAAAACTTTAAAAAATCTATATTAGAATTTCCTTCAAATATATTTCACTTTATTGAAATGATTTGCAAATATTTCTATTGTTACCGAAACAAAATTTATTTGAAAAATGATATATAAATATTATATATCATTTTTAATGTTTAATTGTCATGTATTTTTTAAATAATTTGTCACATATAATGTAGAACTTGCAAGGTGATATATACTAAAAATAAAAATAAATAAATCAGCCTGGTAAATATACTTGTTTTAAAATGTATTATTTGTAATTGAAACAAAAATTTCCAAACATCTACCAAAGTTTCAAACAAAAAACGTTAAAATTGTCTACAGCATTTATTATTGAAGTTATTCGAACTAACTACGGAATGTATTCAGGAAGAGCGCAATTCACTGAAAACTGAACGATGAAGGCTCTGCATCATTAATTCGATTGAATGGACCCGCCGTGCTCCCCAGCCGAACATAATTATTTATTCTCCGTTCGATTCCATACAACTAGCATATATATATACTTTGCCTATAGGGACGGAAACACAATTTGTTTCACAGATTTTTTAATAGACAACATTTTGAGTCTGCAAACCACTATTGGCGATTAAAAAAAATGGCGGAAAGTATTGCCAGTTATTCGCTTCCGTTCTACTCCCTTGATTTGAGAACTGGTAGTAAATATAAAATTAGAAGCATTAATATGTATTTCTTTACTGACAAGTCATAAGTGTACAATGTGTTACCTATATGATTAAATAATTTTTGAATTTTGAATATTTTCATACACACTATAATGAAATTCATCATTTTAAGTGTGAAATGTTATATCATCGTTTAATAACTTCTTAGAGTCATACTGGTGACTATAATTACGCTCGCTATCGATTACGAGAGTAGAGATTAGTAAGAACAAAAATCTAATTTTAGTTCTTACTAGTATCGGAACCACTATAGGCCATTTACTTTAAATAATTAGTAATAATCTAAGACGAGATTAATACTAAATAGTTTAGTTATCCACAAAATAAATAAACTTATAAATTAACTACTGCATTTTTTAATACATGGTGCAATTTATCACAGAAATTTAATATGTCTTCGATACTTGAAGAAGCAAGGGGAGGGAAAGACAAAAAGCTTTTAGATGGATTTGTGGTGAATTGGACTGTACTTATGTTTGTACTATTTAAAGAAGAAAGTCCACAGTATGAACCAGCTCCCTACTGGTAATTCCGCACTATTCCGAACTTAGGGTCCTGCAAGAAAAGAGCGCACCAATTCCTAAAAGGCCGGCAACACACTCGCGAGCTATCTGGAACTGAGAGTGTTCTTGGGCGGCGGTAGCACTTAACATCAGGTGAGCCTCATGCCTGTTTGCTACCTGTTTTATAAAAAAGGATAACAAAAGCGCCCCCAATTACAGACCAGTATTCACAAATATAAATTAATCTAGCTTAAATTAATGATTACTAAAACTAAAACCATTTCAATTAGTGAATTAGTGTTAGTGCACATAAGTCTTAATTGCTAAACAGTGGTAAGTGAACACAAGAATATAATTTCTTACCCTTAATAGAAACAGTAAGTGGTGTTATTGGGCACTTTCTTAAATGTTAAACTTATTAGTAAATTAGGTTAAAATTAAATTACTTATTAGTTTTAAGTTAGGCTAGATCGTACTGTTTCATGTTGTCTCTGTGAAGACACTATATTAAAACTAAAACAAAGATTTACTCTAACGATAATTACATTTATAAAAAGTCAATTTTTTGTGTGATGCCAACGTTGACGACAAGTATTTTAGACTCTGTGAGGATTATAGGGGAAGGTCGGGACCCTTCGTACGGTTTTCACATTTTATTTTTTTATTTCTTTATTTTTCCATGAATCAATCACCTGATAGCTTAAATTTATAGTCTAACTATCTGAGGTTCATATAAAAAAATGACAAATGATTTCATCTGATGGTTCAACCATAATTATGATTTAAACTAAATCTGGAAAACGTACGAATCTGCCCCATCAACGGGGCACCTTCGTACAGTGTTGGGGGTACCTTCGAACGGTGTGGGGTAGTTCCGTACTTGCGATTAAAACGACACATATAAATCAAAATTCATTTATTAGCAATGAAATTAAACACAATAATAATGATTTAATTTCTATTAAACAAAAATAAAATACTTTTCTTATATGTAGTGAAGTGTAGAACAAAAATTACATAGCTTTTCTTATGTAAAACCAAATTTAATTAGTTAGGAATCTTAAATTTAGAATCACATTTCTTAATCTTTGATGCGGATTAGCACTTCTTATTTTCGGGTGTGGCAGTATAAATTCGTGGTTTTCCTGGCCGTCGCCGTCATTTTGTTTGTTTTATTACTTCTTACAACATGCGGATTGGGTCGAAATGCCTCTGGTGTCAAAACTGACTTCGAAGGAACTACTATTTGATGGATTGGTAAATTATTCACAGCATATGGTTCACAAGAATCAAAATCAACCTTAATAAAGATAATAAAAAATAAGTACATAAACATATATTTACATCGACGATAGCAACACAGGACAAAGTTAAAGCAAAAATTTGCAATTAGCACACTAACACAATCTTACCTATAGTCCGGTCAATTTAGACATCCAAGGTTACAGTAATTCGCACTTGGCTGAATATTGGTAGGATTGCTCAATACACTATTATAAAGGAAATGTGAAAAGTCCTCATCGATCCGGCACGTGCAAAAAAATTTACTCCGGGTCAAAGATCACAAAAATGGGTTTTTCGCGATTTTCAGCAAAATGGTAAGTTTGTCATAAAATTAGTTTCGACAAAAATTGTAGATCAGATAATTATCTATAAAAAATGTCCAAATACTTTTTTGCTAAGAGCCACCGTTTTTGAGATATAACGATTCAAAAAGTTAAAAGAGTTGTAATCGTCATAATATGCACACGTTTCCAAGCCACCTTTGAGGTAGTGTACTTAGCGTTTTTTTTTAATGTGGTTTCCCCGGTAGGCCTATTCCACTGATCTTTTATGATTCTGTTTAATTTGAATCTATTGAATAACTGCAGATATTGACAAGGGTTGAAAATGATGAAAGGGGTGTAAATTACAAAAAATAAGAAAATTTATCCGTCTGAATCTAAATCATCATTAATTTCTGCTTTCTCTTGTTCTTGTTCTTCTTCTCTTCCTTCTCCTTCTTCTTTATCTTCTTCATTCTGGGTGTTAATAAATTGGCCTAATAATGACACATCGCATGTCTCTTCGTCAACATCAAATGAATCTTCAATTGTTGGCAATTCAACATTGGAGCATGACCGGCCTTGACACAGAACAAAACAGTCCAACTATTTTTGCAACCACATTTAGCACTACATCCCTTTTTACAGTTGCATAAAATGGCGTTTAGTAGTTTTTCTGGTGCAGGTGGAAGTAAAGTCTGAACTGGCTCTAATGAATTGTCGACCAACTTCCAACCCCAGTCTTTTCCAACAGCACGAAATAGGTTAGAAAAAATAGGTTACAATAAACACGTGTTTTCACTCCAGAGCGATGTTGCTGAAGGTTACACTAGCGTAGAAAATAAAGGGTTTTTTTTACCCGAAATTGTCATATCTTATATGTGTAAGTCACACTGACCGATAGAACGATATTTTTGCTTGTATTACGGCTGCAGTGATGTATATACGTGGTGTACTTATACATATTATGACGATTACAACTCTTTTAACTTTTTGAATCGTGATATCTCAAAAACGGTGGCTCTTAGGAAAAAAAGTATTCAGACATTTTTTATAGATAATTATCTGATCTACAATTTTTGTCTAAACTAATTTTATGATAAAACTTACCATTTTGCTGAAAATCGTGAAAAACCCATTTTTGTGATCTTTGAGCCGGAGTAAATTTTTTTGCACGTGCCGGATCGATGAGGACTTTTCACATTTCCTTTATAATAGTGTATTGAGCAATCCTACCAATATTCAGCCAAGTGCGAATTATTGTAACCTTACCCCTATTTTTTAGTCTAATTTGACCGGATTACTACCTACGAGAGGGTTTAGTCAAGATACCTTAACAGTAGTGTAATATGTAGAAAGTCGAAAACTTAATTTGTATGAAAATGACAGTTCGCGTCGACAACTTTTCATACAAATTTAATTGTACAATTCGTTCAAATGTGCACCATCTAGTGCTGTCCGAATGTACCCCACTAACTGAATACCAACAAAATATAACTTATTTTAATATTAATAGAAAAACGTCATAAATTAAGTATTGGAGACGTATCTTAAGTATATTTTGCTAGTTACTGATAGAATACTCTACACGAAAACTTATTTTATCTACGGTAACAAGAGAAAAAAACATAGATCAAAAAATTACTTACCGAGCGCGAAAACACGTCCATGCCTGTAACTTCACTCTCATCGGTGCGAATTTCACGAAATTTCGTTGATGTTATAGTTAGTACCTCGACTCATGCACACATAAAAAAACAAGACTGTACTTTGTTTCGTTCAAGTTTTATTTTAACTGTATGAATGTGCCCCGCGTACGAAGGGTAACGATCTTCCCCTATATATTGATATAAGAGAATTTTATTAAATGAATTGGTAAACGGACGCACTCAATAAAAATTCTTAAAACAATAGCGTTGAAAAAAGCCGTCGGACTCTTTAAAATGGACATTCTTCATTAGAAAAGTGGAGGCGTCCAAGAATGTGAGACCTTTTCTTTCAAACGGATAAAGTCTTAATGAAATACCTTTTTGATGAAGTTCGCAGACGTTTTTTAGCGAGCTTCCGTGTAATATTGATTTTATCAAGATGCCTGTTAATTAAAAAAATGATTAAGTAAATTAATAATGTAATAAAAGGGGCCAGGTCTGCATGTAATTTTTGATCGACATAGGCAAAAGCTTTATGATTAGACTAATTTTTTAACGTTTGGTACCTATTCCACCAGATGCAATCCCTTATGAGAAACGTAAAAGAGGTGTATCGATAAGTATATACTAGTTATTATGTTGACCGTGCAAACAATTTATTGTAATTAAAAGGGTAGCAACGCACTTGCGATGTAACATCAGGTAAGCCCCCTTGTTATAAGAAAATTGTAATAATAATTACCACAGTCGATCATTTATATTAAATCGTTATTTATACCATCCAGTAGATTCATATTCATCACAAATCAATTTAATAGCCTATTTCTTTCCTTACCTTTGCTTCTTCAGGTAACGGATTCATTGACAAATTAAATTTCGTTGATATACTGCACTATGTATAACAAACAAAGTACTTTCTAACATTACATTAACTAAAAAATAAAAAAAACTTTGTGTATAGTATTTTTATTCTGAACCGAGGTTGTCTAGTACAATAAACAAACTTTTTATATTTTTGTGCTGAAAATAATTTAAAAAAATACAAGAACTTTTCCACCAACATTGACTTTTATCCATAGACGACTCTCGAGACGTACAAGGGCATAAGCACAAATTAAAGATTTAAGTTGGTTAGGTGAACCCAGAGTTGGTGCTTTTCAGCGTATAATCATCACAATACAGCATGGAAATGCTGCCAGCGGGTACTCTACAGGGATCAAATTAAATATTTTTCAGTGTTTTATTTATTTGTCTTTTAGATGAACAGTATATGTCCAGTTATTAAATTTAATTAATTTAACCTTGTTTTAATATATATTAAAGTAAATACGATTATCGTTAAGTCCAACCAAATCCTAATACCATTTCCATGAGAATTGGCATCCAGTACTCAAAGAATATTCTCAAATAGTGCGCCACTCTACAGAACAGCAATATCCTATGTGCAAACTACAAAACAAAATTACTTTTACAACCGTATTACATACCTCTGCTAAATGAACTATATTACAATCGAATAAAGCTCAAATTCATCTGTTAATCAAAATTGATTCTATGTAAAATTGTTTTATATTGATACAATGTTGACAACTTTTGAAAGGGCGTTTAGGCAAATAAAAAACTAATATTGCGAGCCCGGCCACGTGCCATGGACAATATTCAATATTGAGATGGTGTCATGATAATTGCCATTTAATTTCATGTTAGTGGATGTTGTCGTTTGATCGAAAATTGGAAAGAGATTGTAATGAAGTTAGGAACATTTTTTATATTGTCACATTAATATTGTCGGGCTTATAGCGCTACGTTTTAGGTCTGGGCCTAAGATTTCTGTATATGTTTCGTGATAGTTTCTTTCTTATAGGTAAGTAAGTGATCAGCCTTCTGTGCCTAACACGCCGTAAACTTTATGGATTTAGACATGCCAGTTTCCTCACGATATATACGCTCATAGACAGAAAGTCTGGTGCACACCCGGGGATCGAACTTAGGAATGAAAGTCACACACTCCACCAGTGGCCAATGTGGAAGACATTGGGCCATGTATTACGCGTGTTTCAAAATATATTCTAATTCAGAATTATATATCTGACGTTTCACGTGTTTACACGTTAACATTTAAATGAAATCGAAAATAATATTTTTTTCAATTGCTTTCGAAGGTTTATAGCTTTTAGTCATGGGTTAAATAAACACAGCAATCTGTCCCTGATCATGCTTTATCTAATTCAGTAGTATACAATTAAATATGTCAGTTATAATTAAAGTATTTTATGTCAATTATAATAATAGTAGTTATTTAAACTGCAATGTAGACAAATTTTTAATAAACAGAATAGAATTTTTTTTCTTCATTTTATTTGTAAGCACAATTAATCAAAATAAGCACGATGCCGTAAATTGATTAAAGTCATATCATACAAGAAAAAAAACCCCAGCAACAAATTCAAATTATTTTATTAATATGAAGTTATTCTCAGAACAGAGCTGAGTGGAAAGAAATGGAGGAGGCCTTTGCCAAAGATCATCAGATGTCACCGACTTACTAGTGATAATAGTTTAAGTTTAAAATTATGTAAAATTTTCTATCTGAATAAAGGCTTTTATTATTATTATTATTCTAGATTCGGTGCGAAAAGACAATCGCCGTGGGGTATGAGGTCCCTGCAGCGCTAAATTTATATTGACAGACCATACTTTTACGCCATTATAGTGTGACAGTTACCATAGTGATACTTAATATCAAGTGAAAAGTATAATATTTAAGTATCTGCAACTGAGTTTCGTCATCGGTCGTCAAGGCAGAATACAAAATACCATCCGTATCACCTCGACATCCGTCGTTCCACAACTGAGCGTTTCTTAAGGCAGTTTTTTCCACGCACCACCACTATGAGAAACTGTTCACTGAAGTATTTCCGAACCAATTCGACTTAAGGTCCTTGAAGAAAATACCATCCTAAAAGGCCGGCAACGCACTTGCGAGCCCTCCTTTTTTTGTTTTGTTTGTCTCCTACTTCATAAAAAAACGCATAGCAAAGAATTATATCAGTTACGGCTCTCTTGACGAAGAGAGTATTTTCTTATTTCAAGGTTACTTAATTTGAGACATTCCATCGAATTATGAACGAAACAAATATCTTTAAACGAAACCTTCTAAAGGCCTCCCTATATTTTCATTTTTCATTCACGCAATATCATTCAGCGGAGGGACAATTATAAATATTTCAATTATAATCCAGACGGATTCTCGTTTTTCATTGTCGTTCACACTATGACACTAACAATTAATTATACACGATTATTTTATACATACACAACCCTGAGATTGTACTTTCGAAGTCGTGCTGTACATAATTTGTTGGCCCTTAGACCCAAAACAGAATATCGTTTCACTGCCAGTGATAAGAATACTTCCAAGAATAATAAATTTTCAAGGAAAGATGAAAATCTGTTAGGCCAATATCTACTAAATAGTTTACACACTCTCAAGGGGTCTTTAAGGCAAGGAATATTTAAGGCAAGGAGTATTTATGGCAGTGGCAAAGGCTGTACGCGGGATTTATATTTAGCTTTCTCTTAAACAACTGTGAACACATGCAAGTTTGCAGAAGTTTTTGACGAAAAACAAAGCAATGAATTAATATTTTGTTTTATTCACGTGATTATCACACACAAAGATTTCATGATAAAACCGATAAAAATGAATAATAGTATGAACTCAATAATAAAATAATAATAAACGGCTCAAATATAAGAGTCTTTCCTCTAACTTCGATTTTGATCCTTTGGAGAGACTCTTGGGCCGTGGGTTCACATGCGCTAATTAAAGATTTAAGTTGGCGCCTGGTAGATAGTAACGGTGATCCAACGCAATACAGGAAATGCTGCCAGCGTTAAAGGTATGCCACAGGGACCAAACTTATTAAATTCTTTTAATATTTTATTAATGATATATGTTTATATACTATAACTTTTAATTATTACTATATAGCTTAAGAAAATTGTAAATACTTTATATTTGTGTGTTGGAATTACAGACCTTGAAAACATTATTATAGATAGATTTTTTTTATTATATTAAGATAGAATAATGTATGCAATCCTATCCTATCCTATCCTTGCAAAACCATACAAACAACCATATAAACATTTAAAAGTCAAGTTATCAATACAGTCAAAAGCTCAGTACCTATTTTTACTAACAGTTTATATACAAGTGTAGAGTGAAAACTTTAAAATAAAACAACTCGACGTTAGAGTTGTGAACTTTATAAGACGAGAAGTTGCTACACAAAGCTTTTACTGTTCTCTAAAAATACATTCTCATGTAAGAATATAATATAATTCTTATATTCATACATACATTGTATAGCTACAGAACTATGCCTGATTAGTAATGACAGATTTAAGAACATATATAGGAGTTGACTTTGAGGTATATAACCAAATCATATATGCCCGAAGTTTCACAACTGAACGTTATTCTCAACAACAACAGCTGTCCTTTGAGGTATTTCAGAAGAAATTCGACCTATTCAAGAAAAGAACAAACCGACTGCTAAAAGGTCTGCACTCGTGAGTAGTCTAGCAGGGGAGGGATTCCATGGATGGTGGTGGCATCAATTGCTTCTAGCCTGTTTGCACCCTATTTTATAAAAAGACTCTGGTCCGTGAATCTCTCAGCTTCTGCTTAATATTTAGATGTAATATTTTTATCTTTATTACACTATCACCGTGAATTTATTAATTTCTCTGTATACAGCAATTAGGTTCCGCTATGGAACTGTTGTCGTGAACTTATAAAAATTTTCATACAAATATAATCGCCTTATTTTTAATTGTTTATCAATCTTACATAAAAATTTTGCTTCGAAATAAATGAAGACGCGATTTTAGTAAAATATAGGTATCGCAGTATGAACAAGGAACGAAGAAAGGGAATGAATAATTTTCATTATCCAGGAGTTAACTTTCGCGCCATTACGCGGACAACTTAATTCATTTCGACTTTATTCATATTTAATGCTTTGTAAATAAAATAAAAAAATTCAGTTGGTGACTAAATGTTATTAATAATAATTGAAATCGTGTTATTTCTGTCCTTTAGTTCCAATAGGGCAAGGAGCAGTCACATTGCGTCTGTTACATTGATTTTAGTCAACAGTTATTTCTTCACCGAAAACACAATACCACCTAGTTATATGCCCCTTACGAAGACGGCGAAATTGTATTTTCATGTAAGTTTTTCTATACAGAAATTAAATGAAATAAAATGTTCCTAATAATATTTTTACGACTCAAATACTTTGACATTCTGTTTATTAGTTTACATTTTTATTTAAAGAAGTTATATATAAAAAATAAAATAACTTCGTTATTAATATTTTAAAATAAACAGAAATATATTTTACATAATTCAACGTCGCGATTTGATTTGATATTCCAATTAGAAGTTATTTTATTTAATATTTACATTTCTTCAAGACTTTTTCATCGTTAAGGCTGTTAATAGCTATTTTAATTGGTAAAAGCAATCTCTGCCTCGAGCTAGAGTAGTATTAGCCTAGTGGCTTCAGCGATCGATTCGATCCCCGATTGCACTATTTTCGTTCTATTGCGCAATTAACATTCGCTCAAATAGTGAAAGAAAATCATAAGGAAACCGGCTCGCCTTAGACCCAAAATATTTTTGTTGGTTTTGTATTTTATAAGGGTACATAACCAAGACCTTTTTTGCCATATTCTTCCCACTAGTATTAAGACTTAGAGGGTGTAAAGGTCACATTATGGCGTTACTACAAACAAACTCAAACAAAATCCCTATCTCCATGTAATATCGAGAAGTGCATTGTTTGTTGCAATAAAGGCGTCAATTGATTACGCCAGTCACGTGTCGAGCGAGTGACGATTACACGTATCAATGATCACACGAAATTGATCGCTTATCAAACACTTCGGTGTGTTATTGTAATTATTTTATTAGTTTCTTGTTATTGGCATGTTTTGGCTTGTTATTTCCTTCAATAGTATATTGATGTATAAGATTTTTGTTGTAAAGAAAGAAAGAAAAGAACGTTTATTTTATTAAAGCACGCACATATATTATGTAAAGAAATAATTCGATTTCTTAGATTATATTCTTTAGATTATTAATTACCTTTTATTTATTAAGTGATGTTTTATTTAATTTGTTTGTTAATCTGTGGGAAATATTGGCTTGTCATTTCAATTTTAATTCGAAATCGGATTATGTAAAAATTTGATAAAAGTGATTATTTTCAAGTAAAATAACAAATTCTAAATGTTGTTTCTTAAATCACATATTTCAGCAACGCATTTGAGTTTCACTCATTATATATATTAAACAAATACAAACATAATGACGTTAGCTTTTATTTAGAAACTAAATTTTATCGCAAATTGATATAAAACAATTGTTTCAACCCTGTATGGTTTACATTTCTGAAGTAATTATGGCAATTTTTCTTAATAAACCAGATTGTTGACCTGCCTTCTCTGCCTGTGATACCTAGTATCAATGTAGTCGATTTTTCGTGATTTTTTCTTTCTCCAAGCGACTCATCAATTACGTAAACGGAATTTTACGACCCTCAGCGCGCTACGTGCTACGGCGTAGCCATTTGATTCATTTAAAACTTATATTCACTAATATTAAAATCACGCTTTGTCTATCCCTAAGAGTAGGTATACAGAGAACAAAACTGAAGCGTCACTAATCTCTCTTATCTCGCTAAGTCTCGTCTAAAACGTGTCATCTACTGAAAAGCACTATTTTCATACGTATCTAGGCAACACAGTACGCTCACTTTAAAGAGGCGTGTTGGATTGTTTTTAGTATCACAATCAAACAGGTGAGTTTAAGTAATACTATGCTACGTTGGTGCTATTCATAAAGGATCTTATGCCACATTCGTATCGCAAGACCTCAAGATGAAAGAAGACCCAAGAAGATAATTAGTTCAATATAATGATGCGCGGCCAGGAGTGTTCAACACTCAGATGTCAGCATTGAAGTAATTAATATGATTTATGTGCGCTTTATGTTATGAAAATGCCTCACACAACACAACACATTAATAGACAAAAGAACAAATCTATTTAACCTATATAATCTATTATAGTCAAAGTCAAAAATCATTTAATCATATAGGTAATACAATGTACACTTATGAACGTCAAAAAAAGAAATGTATATGGAATTCTTCTAACTTTACTTTTAGTGCCAGTTCTCAAATCAAGGGCGTAGAATGGAAGATAAGCAATGGCAATAACCTCTCCGCCACTATTTTTGATCGCCATGTTTTTTTACACAACGTTTGTAAGGAGCTGCAACCATTACATGATAACAATCAATAAAATCTGTTCCGCTTATTCTCTTACTTTACTTTTGACTTTATCCCAGACTAGCTTCAAATGTATTACATTCCTTTCTACCTTGTGCCATTGCATGTTGGCTGAAGTATAAGCTGTCAGCGTTGGATCCGGTTTATTTGCGCTTATATTGTGCTCCCGATACTTGTGGAGATCATGTCGCCGGTGAGATCTTCACTCCACATCCCTTTGTATCCCTGTATATATACATAGTAACGAACAGACGCTATCTAAAGCCAAAACTCTTTAT
The DNA here is from genome assembly GCF_905475465.1 of Pieris napi. NCBI lineage: Eukaryota > Metazoa > Arthropoda > Insecta > Lepidoptera > Pieridae > Pieris > Pieris napi. Next base: position 13,033,129 of record NC_062234.1, read on the forward strand.
AGAGTTTCCTTACAAATCAACCGAATCCAACAACAATGACAAAACTAAACTATAATGTACCGACTGCTTTATACTTTTTATTATAATAGTATATTTGGAGGGATGAAAAGTTCGTAGGCTAGCATAGGAAAAATATTTTTTTGATAGAAATGGATTTGATTATTCAGAGAGAGATTCGAGAGCGATTATAGCGGTCTTACAATTTTTCGATACCATATTTATAGTACGATTTGTCCTTAACCTGAAAATAGGCTTCAGTTTCGGTGATCACCTCTTCATCAACGTAAAATTTCTATCCAGCGAGCATTCTCTTGAGATCTGAGAACAGGAAAGCGGGGTTAAAGAATGTGAATGCGGATGTTACTAGAAACCTAATGGAATTTTGCCATAATTTTCATTGATTTGTGACACGGTGAATTATCTTGATGAATGAGGACTTTCTTCTTTAAATATGGTCGATTTTAGGTTATGACAGCAGAGCCTACTTGATGACCAAGCCCTTTAGGAGAAGAGGAATACCCTGGTCGTGCCTACTTGATATTGCCTACGACCGAGCCAAAGACCAACGACTGCCGACTTTCAGCAAAAAAATTACACATCAATTTTACTTGCAATTTTTTAAGTCGTTTAAAAATAGTTAGTTATGAAATATCTATAAATTTATTAATGAAAGTGTGATATACAAAATAATTTATTTTGACATTAAAGTAACTAGTGGCGCTACCTTTTAGGTCTGGGCCTCAGATTTATGTATGTTTCGTGATCATTTTGTTTCGTGTAATAGGCAAGTAGGAATTAATTATTTAATAAACTTTAAAGCCATTTAGACTTAACAGAACGATTAAAACATATTAAATACGAATTAAAAACTAAATCTCGCCCACTAAAACATTTGTCATTATTTGGCGAAGTGATTTGAACCCACTACACTCCTGGGAATGCACAACTGTAAGCTGTTTCGCAAACAGAGCTCCCTTTATATTTTATTCGTGAAATTTTAGCGAATCGCACCGTAATAAACCCTAAGTGAGGCTAATTATCTTTTGAATACATTCTTTTGTTTACGTTTTGTATGAATAGAGAAAATAAAAAGGTTGTTTAAGGAACAAGTGTTTAATGCGTCGTATTTTTTAGAAATATACGTCTGCTGTATTCTTGTTTGTTAATTTGGAACTTTTTTTAAACAACCCAATACAAAAATTCAAATTCAAATTATTCAAATTTACGACGCTTATGATAGCGATGTCGTTCGTGGGTATCATTGTGGAAATATCAACCAATTAGGGTCGTTCAAAACAGAGCGTAACAATTCTTAAAAGGCCGGTAACACACTCCCGACCCCTTTAGTATTGAGAGTGTACAGTTTCACTTAAACATCAGGTGAGCCTCCTGCATGATCGCCCCTTGCTCTATAAAAAAATTAGTATGCCTTATTGGCATGTTTAAAATAAAATATCTATATGAGTCAATAGGCAGTGGTATCAATTGAATCAGATGAATTTCCTTCCCGTTCCCTCGGTTAGATCCACAAATACGCTAAGATTTACGCTTTAAGAGATCTTATTCTTCGTCTAGAAAATAACTTAGGCAATCTATTAGTCACTTTTAACCGATAGTCCTTTTTAATGGTTCTTTTGGATATGGCGTCGCATAAAAATAAATCAGTGGCATTACAACCTTTTTAGGTCTGGACCTCAGATTTCTATATCTGTTTCATGATCATTTGTCAATTCAATCCAATAGGCAAGTATGTTATCAGGATCCTGTGCCTGACACACGCCGTCAACTTTTTGGGCCGAAGGCAAGCTGGTTTACTCACGATGTTTTCCTTCACTGTTCAATCGAATGTATAGACAATAGACAATGGAATAGAAAGTCCATTGGTGTCCGTTGGAGTCCACCTCAGTCGCACGCTGAAGCCACTAAACACTGCTCTTTTTCTCTTCAGCTCAAGCTATAGTAAGGGTAATAATTAATTTCTTTGACAAATCAAAGACCTCATTCAATACTTCACACGAACCAACGATTTAATGTATTTCCCCCGAGTAAACAGTATGACAAATGGCAGCCGGCGGCCACTCATTTCAATCTTATTTGTAGTTTTAAGTTTGCAAAGTCAACAGATATGTTTGAACTGCTTTAGGGGCGTTCGAGCTTCAAATTAAAACTTGTGGGAAGATTGACATCGGTTGACAAACACTTTTGTTAATCGACAATGTATACACTTTCACGCTTAACGTGAAGAGATTTTGATTAATTTCTCTTTCTAGGGTAGCTTATAGTGCAGCAAGAGTTACGTATAACCAACGGTTTCTGTCTTCTATTCCTCTTTCTAAGACAAGGTTGTGAGTTGGAAAACCCAGGAAAGTCTGTGCCTGGTACACACATACATGAACCAGCTGCACACATAAACAGTATGATTAGACATGCAAACACAGAATTATCACACCCCAGTTTTTCGCATTTAATATTCAAACGTATACACCCGTAGTAAAATTAATACAACCGACTTATATTAATAGGAGCTGGCTCAACTTAAGCGGTGCATTTCTTACGAAATTAAGAGACCCAGTGACAATGAACGAATTACTATTCTCACCCCTTAAGCTATGAATTCAAGTGCAATTTTGAACCTTAACGCCTTGGGTTACGGTAGTTTTATTCGCAGCTATAGTTGACAATGAAACTGTTTGATCGCGACATTATCTCGACAATAGTGCCTCGTATTGAATCTCATGGCTTATTTTTGTATGAAATTTTGAACTTTATGTTGTAGGTGATAAAGGTTGGTTTTCCGTGTGACTGATGATAATAACACGACGGGAGCTCAAAAATCCGGCCCTCGACTGTGACGCCCCATGAAGTGAGCTATGATCTGTTTCTACACCATGCTACAGATAAACAATGTAAACAAATTTAAAACAGTTTAGCATTGGCTAAATTCGTTTATTTTGGTCAATTGTTATGATTTTTTCATCTTTTAATAGAAAAGGACGAAACAGACTTCGATGTTTTAGATACAAATAAAATGTTGCAGTCAACAACGTTAATTTTAAAATCAAATAAATTAAAGAAATTTTATAGTTACAAGAACATCTCAACAGTAACGTAAGCGAAAACGATGTATCCATTATGGTAATTGCCAAAAAGAACAATAAAACAATAATCAAATTAAGTCTTCAATTATAAAATTTACATTAATTTTAGTTTAGCTAGAAATTGTATTAAACGTCGGAAACTTGTATTTAAACTACAGCACAGATTAGAGTCCATGAATAGGAGTAATGAAATAAATATTTTGCCGGTGGGGCAAATTCGATAACGCCCGGCTGCGCTAACCCCCAATTTGTGCCCGGCTATTTCATAAAACGTCTGAATTGTTTGCGGTAAAGAAGCGTGAATATTGTCCAATGCATGTGATTGGGCGGAAACTTTGCGGTTTTTTAAATGACACTCGCTTTTATTGTTGTTTTGTCAATTGTCAAAAACGATGACAGCTGAAAAAAATAACGAATGTTACTTCTCACTCCCTTGTACATTAGCTTAATCTTCAATCAGTGTCTTATAATGCTATGGAACTATGATACCATAGTTCTTTACTTTGCTAAAGTGTGTGCTTATTAAAGACAATTTCTCTCACTTCCTTCTGCTCCCTCTTCTTGAGCCGTAAGTTGGCTTGCGGAACTAACTTGCGTGCACTTTCACTTTAAGGCAGAAGAAAAAATAAAAAAACAAATAACTGCCATAAAATGCACTGTATATAATATAAGAACACTAACTAAACTTTTATAATTCCGTTAAAAATTGAAGATAAAGTAAAAATTAATTGTTTTTTTAGTTACAAAAATAACTGACGCTTTCACATTCAAAAGTTAAAGTGGAAATTTGTCACATTGTCGGCGTTTGTGATGACAGATGGGTCTAAAAGGCCTGGTGGGATGAAAAAAGAGAGGACGTACCCGAGAAACCTGGAAAGCGGTAGGTATAAAGAAGATGTATAATATAAGAAAACATAGCCATCAATGGGGATGGTAAAACAAATATTATATATTTTTTAATATAACAGCGGGCAAACACAATCACAATGCCAGAGGGCTCGCGAGTGCGTTGCCGGCTTTTCAAGAATTGGTTCGCGCTTATCGAATAGGTTCGGAAATACTTCAGTGGGTAGCTGTTCCACATAGTGGTGGTAAGAGGCAAAAACTGGCTTAACTCAGCTGCAAGTATTAATCCGCACAACTCTCACACTCTCCATGGTAAATGCGGTAGAAGATGCAGTGAACCCACATCTCTACACAACGCCCTTTGAAAACATTTGACAAAAACCAGTAGATAAGAAATCATCTTTTTACGTATATTTTTAGACCGAAGACGAAGGATTATTATCCTTCTATTCTACAAAGCGATATTCTGTAAGACTTTCTAGAATTATATTTGTACGCTATTTGAAGTATTTATAACAACCATTTCGTGTTTATAGTACGAGAAACATTCGTATTTTCCTTAAATAAATAGATTCCCAAGATCCAATATAACACACAAACGTTTCTGACATATAATTCAAATTGTTTCTAAGTTCCAGAGTTTATTAGATTTGGGTCCTTTTGTTCGGTTTATATTATGTAATTTACATTGCAAAATCGTTAAGGGAAGGGTCTGGATTCTAAATAGTGAACAAATGTAAAATGCACTGAAAATAAACATGTACCGTTTTACTCCCCAAGAACGTGGAATAATCGTGTCAATGTTCTTACGGAATAATTAAACAGTTATAAAAACACAACGTGTGACGTGTATTTCGTCGACGATTTCCCCACCGTCCGGCACCGATTGGTCGCTAGACGAGCTCGGTGGTCAGTAGGCAGCAGCTGATGAGTCATGGCCTAATGGCTTCAACGTGCGACTCTCATACCTGTGGTCGTAGGTTCGATCCCCAGCTGTTCACCAATGGACTTTCTTTCTATGTGCGCATTTAACATTCGCTCGAACGGTGAAGGAAAATATCGTGAGGAAACCGACATGTCTTAGACCCAAAAAGTCGACGACATTATTAAATTTTCAATTAATTATGTCAATTGTATTATGTTTATGGAACGAAGTGTTAAATAAAATAAATAATTTATTTCGCGTGTTTCGATGGTTTCCAAAAAGCAGTTTACGAAATTACCTATTTACCATTTGCATTTATAAAAATATTACAGCACCATTACAACTACAATGGCATTCAAAACACAAATTATTCCAAATACGCCACTCAAACATTAAATACAATTACTCACTTAACAGCGGGGACACTCGAAAACACGACAAAAACATCTCCAACGAATTCAATAAGAATCGTATCGGCTACCCATGTGGTTGAGGGCCATTGTCAACCACTCCACTTCAATGCACCCGTCATAATGTAGAGATGTTACATTTGTACTTGCATAATTGATATGTAAAAATTATAGGGGCACAGCGGGTGATTTCTACGGCAAAGATTATATTTATATTATTATAAAATGCCAGAGAGAATGGACTCATCGTGAGGTATACATTCACTAACAATATTAAACAACATCTTAACCTGTCCTATGCTTTAACGGAAAATATTCTTATTATGCAACAAAAGTTTAATTATAAAATGTACGTGTTAGGTGGAATTTATTACCGCAAGTACCTATAAATATTAATATGTCAAATGGAAGAGATTGCACACAGGGAATCCTAGTGTGGCAGCTATTGCAATTTTTTTTTAACTAAACATCCTATAAATAAGTATATCAGTTCTTAAGTATTTGGTGTAAGCCATTTTAGGTATGCAATTGAAGTGAATTGTAAAGTATGATCGATCATGCAAACAAAACGGGCACCTAGGAAAATTTACGTTCCAAAGTCGATTTCAGTTAATTAAATGAAATTTAATTGATAAATTAAATAGTGTGTATTCTTATAATAGTGTAAATGAATACGCTTGAAGTGAATTCTTGCAATTTTTAATTAATTTAAAACCGGTCACGACAAAACAAAAGTGGTCACCATTTTTTTTTAATTGCGTAGCGAGGGTCTGGTATGAAGTTTAGAATTTAAACTGTTAATTTTAACCTAGGTCGTAGAAGGAAAGTTGAAGTACAATTTATATTTATATCGAAACGAGGAAATAACCAAAACACAGAATTGCCAAATTAAAAATATAACATACAAACGTGGTAGTTCTGTAAATACATATTCTTTATTGGTATTGTAAAAATTAACCAAAGCGTACCGTGCTTCGCGGTCAATAACGCGTGTGATCTTAAGCAGAGCTTTGTTGAGCTTTGTGCTTCTTCAACTTTTACTTAAGCTTGTCGAAATGTAAAGATCAATGTGAATAATATTTACTTGAATACTTACTTTTAGTTTATAGATAAGAACTGAGTTGATCTAGTAATGAGATGATTATCAACCCTAAAATCTATCGATTGAATCACAGTTATGAGCCAACGTATAATATTTAGATAGCCAGGTATTAAATCAGAAAGGAGCGTAGTGTGTGAACGCAGTTTCTGTACTTGGACGCCCCTTAGGTCCGTTGTGCGTTAAGTCCTGAATTATAAAGCGTTCATATGTCCTTACAGAGGCACAGAGGCACTCACGGAGCCACCTCACTGTTCAGAAGATCTCTGCTTTTGGGAAGCCACATCAATGAATTCCAGGACTACGTAAAATCAGCGAAGAAGCGAGATGAACTGGCTAGGAACTCTTTGCCGCTTCTTTTACTCGCCAAGTATTTTGTTTCACAAGAAGTTTCCTGTTACCATATCATTTTGTTTAATGATGGAATTAATTATGATTCTCTGTAAAATATAATGTTTTTCTATGAGCGCATTTGTAGTCGCTTATACGGTGAAAAATCGAATATAACAGCCACAGACACCCAATCGCCTAATAAGAAATAAAATATTATATACGCATAACGGAGTAATAAGTAAAATATTCATCTAATTAAAAATGTTATATCAAACACCACATTTTATCAAAAATATATGACTTATACCGTGCTTTTCGGCTCAAAGTCAAATATTAGCAATGTGATTCTAAAACTCAATTGAACTATATTTTGTCAATCAAATTATATTTGTCGCAGCCAATTAGCTTAGCCGTTCAATTAACAGCCTAGCCTATTAACTAAACGGCGCCGTTTAACTAACGGCCTGAAAGATATTCAGCCGAAGCGTTAGATGCAACATTTAACAAGCTGGCTGACTAATGCTTAGGCCATTCCCATGATATAGAGTAATTATTTGGCAGAAATAAAAAAGATAAACATATGACATAAAAAATATTTCTTTCAAAATTAAAGTCAAATTCACATTATTATTGTCACTACACTCTTCCATTGCACTTGTTGTTTTTCATGAAAATTTGGAAAACACCATCATAGTTGTGGTTTGCCGACGCCATATTGACAGTTTGAGTTTGAGAGTGGCAGAAAGTGGAATTAAATTTAAATTAACAGTCAACAGGCTAGGCAAGTAATGAAACGTCATCGATCTAAGTCATTTGCCTAGCTGTTTAATCAACTGGCTGAACTATCAGGCCGCTATTTAAACGGCTAGGCTGTTAATTAAACGGCTCATTAAGCTAGTTGGCTGCGACATATACATACTTCTACAACGAACGCATCACTCCATCTATTGTTGAAAATTAGAATCACAGACGGAGATTTTGTTTTATAATGTTCGAAAGTTGTCAAACTAGTCTATGTAATTGCTAAGAAAAATTGTTCTTGAAATTTTGTAGAATATAATGTAGAATTAAAATAATTGAAATGTGAAGACCACCCAATAGGACCTTAAGTGACGTAATGAACGTCTTATCGTAAGCCATGGCTCATAGTTTTTGTACTCGTCAGTTTGTCTGTTTGTTTAATATTACCTCACACGTCGACGTTTAGTAGATAATTGGAAAACTGCTTTAGAAAGCTCTGTTTTTTCGAATAGGTGATCAGTCTGACACACACCGTCGACTTTTTCACCATGTTAAATGCACACATAGAAAGTCCATTGGTGCACGGCCGGAGTTCTACCCAACGACCTCAGGGATGAGAGTCACACGCTTATAGGCCAACACTGCTCTGCAAAAGCCTAGCAAAAGCAATAATCAAACTGTCATACAATTCCTTTATTTTCTGATTTTCTAAGATTTATACAGATCCAATGTTGAAATTTGCGTTTTTGTTTCAACAGAAAAATATGCTTATGAGTTTTCGTAATTACTCAAATGATAATTTGTCTAACATTAAAGATAAAACGGATGTCCCATTTTTCTAAGCTCAAGAATGTTATCAGATATCATAGTTTATTTGAATTTGTTTAGACAACGCTGTGGAGTAATTTATTACTTGGTTTTAGGATTATGTGTCATTTGGGAATTCTAAATTGGGCACGCGACACCGATAATTCCTTCCATTTTATAAATAATTAATATTAAAATTACGTAACTACGCACACAGTACCCATAGTGTAGTAACTAACAAATTAAGCCTATATCTAAGCCGTTTAAACAATTGAATAACGAATAAACAAAGACATAAATACTCTATTTCTTTTCGTTTACCATATTTCTTAAAAATTCTATAGCATTATTATTTACTGCTAAGAATATAATAATAAAATATATTAGCTCCTTTAAATGTTAGTTACTTTCTTTATATTCGCTGTAGAATTTTCTGAATCGTTAGATCTAGGCTTTTGCAATATCATGCCATACATAGTGTATTTTTATTGTATTATTTAGTGCGGAGTTATTCTAAATGACATATATGATATTTATTGATATCACTCACTACAAAATTTGTTCGGAATATTTTTTGTATTCATATATATTTAAAATACTTTAGAAATAACGTTGAATACTTTTTCACCTTTTTACTAAACAATTCCTTCATACAAGCTCTTTCGCTGAAATTAATAACATGAGTATAGATTATTACTCCTCAATCTGTCTTTTGTCTGCGCCTGTACTATGTAACTTCCAACAATAATCTGATCTCGACGTTTTCGTATGCAAGTACGATGTAGTTCTTTCAATATCCGTAGCGCTGATGTTGCAACCTTGGAAGCGCGCGAAGCATTAACTCATTATGGAGGAATTGGTGTTGATATCGCTATTGAAAGTTACAGAGGAAGAGTACTGGTTTTCAATGCTCTGAAATTCTTGTGATTTATCCCATGGCTCTTAGGGCCAGTAACTTTTTATTTTTTTATTTATGTATTTAATATACTTTGTGTCTACCACCGCTGTCACCAAATGGTGGTGATGGAGTCATAGCTTAGCCTTAGCACAACTCTTTTCAAGGAAAGCTAAACTTTGTATTCTTGTAATTTATAAAATAGCTAAAATAAATTATAAATTACAATTATAATAAAGATATAGCCGAAGATGGAATAAAATAAATATCAGTGGCGCTACAACCTTTTTAGGTCTGGGCCTCAGATTTATGTATCTGTTTCACGATCATATGTGAATCTAATAGGCAAGTAGGTGATCAGCCTTTGTGGGTCCAAGGCAACCCGGTTTCGTCACGATGTTTTCCTTCACGATTCGAGCGAATCTTAAAATGCGCACGTAGAAAGAAAGTTCATTTGTGCACAGTCGGGAATCGAACCTACGACATCAGGGATGAGAGTCGCACGCTGAAGCTACTAAGTCAACACTGCTCTATTGAAATGCCAAAGATGGAATGGCCATCTTGCAAAAATGGAAAACATAATTATATTATTATTATAATATCAAAAGATATACAGATATATAAAGAAAAACACATTTCATTACCTTATGGAGAATATTGTGTTGACTTTTTAATATATTTCTTGTTTTCATTATATAGAGTGTTATTCTAACCGTGCATATAAAAAATAATAAAATCAGTGGCACAACGACATTAGGTCTGGGCCTCAGATTTCTGAATCTTTTTCATGATTTAGCAAAGTTATTCTTAATATAATTGCTGTGGACGAAAAAAACGACTTACTAGGCTATTCAAATTTAATTGCGATTACAATTAATCTAATGAACACATAATTTGTAGATTTCAGTGTCATTAAAATTGACGTTGATTAAATTTACGAACAACCCAAGACATTTCGCGTCAGAACGTAAAACAAAAGACGAAACGCGTTATATTTGAGTCTGGTTAGTTTTATCTCTGGTTCAATCATAAAAAGGCGAAACAGCTCTTTCCGTTTTACCAATCCCTGTCAAACGAAACACGTTCCTTCGTTATCACATCACCTCGACGTCCGTCTTCCCACAACTGATGGTTTTTAAGGCAGTTTTTGCCGCGCACCACCACAATGTGGAACCAGGTGCCCACTGAAGCATTTCCGAACCAATTCTTAAAAGGCCGGCCTTACCTTTTGGCATTGAGAGTGTTCCATGTTATCACTTAACCCCCCCTGTTCTATAAAAAAGCATTTAAAGGAAAACTAATTATAAAATAGTACTACTGTTGGATTACCTATAATGGCATTGCCGGTAAGTTCTCGCACTTTCATAGTATGTATTGAAACACCTGTATATTACCTTAAAACAATGTTTCAGTCTATTTAATGTCAAATAAAACAAAGAATAAACATTTATCTCGACAATTTGCAGAGGCGATGATTTGTTTGAGTTAGCTAATTTTGTTATTGCACATCGTACAATGTTGCTGAAACTAGGGTTATGCCGTGGCATATATTATAATTGAATCAATCAAACATTTACAAGGTTGGAAGTTTGGAGTAGAAAAATATTTGCAAAACAATTGCGAAATGTAACGGCTTACAAATTTAAAAATGGAACGCATTTGGAATTTTTAACGCATTTTCGGAACCGATTAGTTTTTTTTTGTCTGAAAATGTTCCTTCATTAATAAAAATTCATTATCGACATATAGAAAAAAATATATGTATAGAGTTGAAAAGCGGCTTCAGTTTTGTTTTTGGTCTACGTCTCGCTGACACAACGTTTTTGACGTATTTAAAATTATATCATTGATGCGCTGTAAACTCCGAATAATATTTATTTTGTTAAGTAAGCATTGACAAAATTTTAAATTTTTCAACAGTATCAGAAATAATTATTTTCACTATCTCATTAAGAATAACAAATTATAGCCCTGACTCGGCGCAAACGCAAAATAAATGTTTGCTATGTAATCTGTGGAGAAATTACAGTTTATTTTGATTTATCAAAGCCTCGAATCTTGTCATATTACATTGAGTGACGTACCATTTGCCTGTTTGCTTATCTGTTTCTAACGATTATGATAAGTTATGTTTAACTTAACTTCATGATGCATTCATAAAATTATTTACACAGGCATTAGATAGAACAAATATATGTATAGAATTTTTGTACTCATTTTTATATTTCACAATATTTATTCGTTTTAGGAGTTGCACAATAATAAATCTGCTAAATAAGACATAAAAGAACTTCTTTAACCATAATTGAATATTAAAATTCGATTGCTATTGACTCGTTATTTGACTGTATACAGTTCAGTATAATAGGCTACTATAGACCGTCAATTCAACTTTTAAGGCTGATACAACATTACTATATACATACTACACTAGCAGACCGGCCAAGCGTTGCTGTAGCTAAGGTTTTAGTTATATTACATAGTAGTAATTCAAGGGAAACGGTAGGAGAACACCAGTCATGGGGACCACCATGCTTTTTTGGTGGTAATGCCATTAAATTGTAGCTAATTTGAAACGTTGGTACTTCCAACACAGCGCCATCTGTTAAAACTATCAAATAATAAACAAATATTTTGCAATAAAATAATATTGCGGGTATAAATTGAGATGTAAGCTATCCTATCTTTTAAGTTGGATCAAACTACACACGGTGTGCAAATTTGATTCATATCGATTCGGTAGTTTAGGAGTCCATAGCGGACAAACAACGTGACACGTAATTTATATATATTAAGATATACACACAAAACAATAGGAGTACAAAATTAAGTGGTCTTCTAACTGTGGTAATAGTGGGCTCGCAAACTGATATATATTTTAGACGGCTAAAGTAATAAAAGTGTTTCAATATGTCAAGTGGGTGGCGTATTTGCAGTTTCTTAGTTTGCTTGTTAACCAAAAACTTTGAGATTAAAAAGAGTGCTTGCTTGTCGACCTTGATTTGGGAGCGAGTAGTAAATGTTGATTCTTTTTTTAAATAATGTCAGTCATAAGTGTACCTAATTAACAAAATAAATAAGTTTTGATTTGATTTGAATCCTGCGAAATATGACAAATTTCTTAGCAGCAAGTTAAGTTATTGTCTATTTTTTAAATCAAAAATGTCTGTATTCCAATTGATTTTTTTACTGTAAGTCCTAAGTAATTTTTTAAAGATAAAACTAAATTATAAAGTTTTATTTATTTTATTCACTTTAACTGGCAAGTTAATTTGCAAAAAATGTGCTTATTTAAATCATTACTACTTTTAAAAATAGCACAAAATTATAATTACATTAAAAATATAATAGCCTAAACCAGATAGACATTGGAATAAAAGCCTTTCAAAATCATCATCTTAATAACTAATTAAATAATATATGAAAAAAAGCATAAAATTTTCCCCTACACTGTTAAAATCCATTTTGTGTGTGTTCAAAAATAAAAACAATAAAATATTGAAGATAGTATTTATAGTTTATATTTTTTACAGCTTAACACTAAGATACATAAGTTACTACAGATAATATACACGAAGTATTTGGCAAAATATGAAGTAACTCTATTCACTACTCTAATAAATTTTACAATTATTTACAATATTTTTACATCTACTTTGTACATAGTGACTAGACATTGAATCGCATCATATAACGTAAAAAATATAACAAATGCTAAATTAGATGTGTAATAAAATACATAAATACATTGTTTTGAAACGACTATAATGACGCATTCGAAATAAATTAAAAAATATAACATAAACTAAATAAATAATAGAATATAATTATTATTGTTTTAAGTTACTGCGCTATTTAATCGGACGAACTTTAAACTTACATTATTCTACAAATATTCGATTTTATTAACATTATTCGTACTTACACTTAAAACCGATGCAAAAAATACGTAAATAGATTAAAATACTGGTAACTGCTTTGGTCAATTGGCAATACGTCGGCTGGACAACTTTATAATTTTATAATGACCTTTAACACACAATATTATTTAGTCCAAGTCTTATACTATCGGGACGTTTAAAAGTAATTAGCAACGCACCCGTTTTCATACATTCATCTACCCCAGTCGTCCGGCGGGCTAGATCCTAAATGGAGCGGCGAAAATGCACTACGTCGCGGTTCAATGACCTCGCTTTCTTGAGACCCTATTATTGACTCTATCGAGAAACCATTTCTTGATCTCTTACATCGAGTGTCAGTCATTTCTGGAACTCTCGGTGGCAGCGGGACGGGGCGTAAAGTCGCCGGCGGCGGCCGTGGTAGCGACAGTAACGGCGTCGGCGGCAAATAGCATGGCAAGGGCAAAAGCGGAGCATACGCTTCCCTTGCTAACATCGCTACGACGGCGTGAGCGTGTTGAAGCGACGGCGCCGGCCTCTTGTACCTCTTTCTACGCCGCAAAAAGCTCCCATTGTCGAACATATCCTCAGCCATCGGATCCAACGTCCAGTAGTTCCCTTTCCCTGGATTCCCCGGCTCCCGCGGGATCTTTATGAAACAATCGTTGAGACTTAAGTTATGCCGAATCGAGTTCTGCCACGCGGGAAATTTTTCCCGGTAATATGGAAAACGCGTCATGATGAATTCACATATACCACTTAATGTTAATTTCTTATGCGGTGATTGGAGTATCGCCATGGTGATCAGCGCTATGTAGGAGTACGGGGGTTTAATTAACTGCGACGAGGACTTCTGTTTTGGTTTCTTTGGTGAGCTGGGTTTGGTATCGATGGGGCTGGACGCGTCGTATCTCTCGGAGTCACTGGACGGTGGCGGGTGTTCAGGCGTGTCTTCGTCGACGGATACGTAGGTATCATCCTGCTGGTATTCCTCTCTGTCGTCGCGGAGATAGTGAGGTAGGTAGAGTCTAGGCGGTGGACGCAAGTCGAGAGGCAAATCTCCTTCGATTATCATATCGCGGTAGCGGTTGAGATCACACTCTTCCATGCTGTCGTCACATGTCAGAGGTGCGTTGCAGCGCGCGGCGCGTCTGGGACTGCACTGGCGCGAGGTCGTCATCGGAGGCCGGGCCGAAACTCCGCCCCCCGGGGGGACCCACTCCACGCGTTTACGTTTCAGTAAACACAACAATTGTCGTTATTATTACTGCGGGTCGGAGCTTTGTGCATGAATTTCAGGCCATTGACTAATAATTATTAGACCTCGTATCGATTCAACTTTGTTGTGGTATTTATTTTCTGTTTGCGGCTTAATGCCAACTTGTTACTGTTGGTGCGATTTTTTAGGGTTAAATAAAAAAACTTTATTATTTTAACGTTTAAAGGACAATACTTGAATCGTAAAATTTTATACATTTAAATGAAATAATAGTATCGGTACATATAACAACCAAAGTAAGTACAAATATATCCAGAAAAAATAAATCTTAAAATGTTTTTATGCAATTCGAAATTATTCAATAAATATGTAGGTAAGTATGAAATTTATATTTCAGTATCTGAAGCGCGTTCTCTAGTCTACACGACTCTGCTCAATTACGCTAACATTAAACGTAAAAAATAAAAATCTTCATAGAATAAACGTAGAAAACTCTGAATAGAATCATAAAAGCGTGTAAAGGAAACGTTTACAAAGATATAGAGATCCTTTAATCCAGAGCTAAAGGACTGTCTATTGAAAAAATCTCATAAAGAGAAATTCTTACACACCATTCAGGTATCTTCAAATAAAACGAGCTTAAAAAATATTCTCTGAGCGAATCGTTTCAACAATACGCAGCTCTAGAAACCCTCGTATGTGTTTCCTACCAAAACATTTACCCCTCGGGCGTTGAAGGAAAAGCTATACGTGCGAGAGGGACGCGGCATAGCGAGGATAGAGACGGAATCCGCCCGCAGCCAATAGAGAAGTGTGCCTCTTTGGGCGGGGCGCGGCAAAGCTAAAATGTCAGGGCGGGGCATTAGATCCTATTATTGTCTGGCAAGGCAAATAATATTTTGCACAATGTACACATTGGGTACGAGGGGGTGCAGGGTGGTTGCTAATTTATTCTCAACTTCGGTTACGGGTTGTTTTTCAGCTTTGCGAGGTTGTTATTTAAATTGGACGTTGCCTGTTATTTGTATGCGTCTATAGGCATTGTAATGTAATGAAGGAATTTTGCGTTTGTTTGCCATTGAATTTTACGATCTTTCGCGGCTCGCGGTTTTTGTCTTATTTTTGGTTACTTTGTAAGCTCGCTGTTAGCTGAGTTGATTTGTAAGTAGGAACCTACAATGGTGGTACAACTTAGCTACAATGGTGGTTAATTACCTAGCTAGGCCTTTTCTTCAATTGTCTATAAATAATCAACCTAAAATATTTTTGTTAGGTTGTATTTTATTGTATTTAATTTTTAATAAGTCAATATACTCGTACCTAAATAACTAATAGAGCAGTGTTGGCCTAGTAGCTTCAGCGTACCACTCTCATACCTGAGGTCGTCGGTTCGATCCCGGCTGTGTACCAATGGACTTTCTTTCTATGTGTGCATTTAACATTCGCTCTAACGGTGAAGGAAAACATCGTGAGGAAACCGGCTTGCCTTAGACCCAAAAAGTCGACGGCGTTCGTCAGGCACAAAAGGCTTATCACCTACTTGCCTAATAGATTAACAAATGATCATGAAACAGATACCTACTGAAATCTAAGGCCCAGACCTAAAACGGTTGTAGTGCCATTGTTTTTTTTTTTTCTACATTAATAGTTTTACTCAGATTTAGGATCGATTGATGCCTGCAAAATTTTGTTTACTGTGTAGACTAGCAAAGAGTTAATGTTACTATCCTTTAAAACAAGACATATTTCCTCTATTTCAAAGACATAATTTAAGAATTATCATGATGAAGTGTAAAATCCTAAGTTCATACAACCATTTAAAAAAACATACCCACTATCTAAATATAGTATGCTTTTAGTCTGCTTTTCTTTGAAATCAATATTATAGTAAAAGCCTTTTTTGGATTATGTTACATCAATAAAAATATAATCTAGTATTATTGTTAATTGTTATGTGTGTCAATGGTTTCCAGCTATAAAATCTAATTTAGTAAATCCTAGCACTTGTAAATTTTAAATATATAATAGGAAAAAACAAACGAAGATACTATGATATAGGTATATGATTCGATATAGATTCAAGCTACAGCGTCCTAGACAACCTGCCTTCTTCTTGTGCCTCTTTATTAGGACTGAAGCCATCTGTCTCATGAGCGTCTTGTTCAGCAAATCTTCCGCAGGAGTTTATCGTTTTTCCCTATATAATAAATACATAAATCCTATATTTGCCACGAAAGTTGAACATAATGTAGAAATAATGAACTGCACATACAGCTATAAAATCAGCATGTAAATGTTACATTTAAAATCAACAAAATCATACATTCTATTTGTGTATTTTAAATCTAAGAACTCCCTCGCATTAGAATAGCACCGTGCCTTTAAAAATCGATTTACTGTTCTTATAAAAAAAACATTACAAGGTAGTGTGACTGTACCATCCGTATCACCTCGACGTCCGTCATTCCACAACTGAGCGTTTCGGAAGGCAGTTTTTGCTACTACTATGTGGAGCCAGATTCCCACTGAAGTATTTCCGAACCGAAAAAGCGTGCCAATTATAAGGCCGGCAACGCACTTTCGAGCCTTCTGGTAATGTGAGTGTCCATGGGCGGCATTATCACGTTTGCCTCCTATTACATAAAAAAAAGCCTCTGGGATGGTGATTAAATACTTTGAGTGTTATGGCGTATTTTTTTTTCATACAGCGTGGAGCTTAGAGCTGTGTTAAATCTTTGTAACAGGCAAATATCTCTATTAGTCTGGAATAATTTTAGACTTGGAACTGTGAAAATCGAGTAACAAATGAAGACCAAAACATCAAAATAATACAAAATCTCATAAACATTATGTAAACTCTTTTTCCCAACAAAACTAGAGCCCAAACTTCAAGTTCTTAAGCTTACAAAGGACGGGCTAATCTGAACAAGCTAGCTTATCTACCGTACAGAAATGTTTGCTGCGAGATCCAAGCATCTTTGACGGATTATGAAGCCCACCGTCTTGTTAGCTATTAGATTATGCTTGGAAATATGCAAAACATGTTTGTGTTCATCTCCCTATATGACCTTGTATAGGTAACTTGTTAATACGAAAAGCGACACACTCAACAGTGTCACGATAGAGAATAAAAAAATATTTGAATAATTATTTTATTACTTAATTAATGTATCGAATTGGTTGTTTACATGACACAATCCTTTATTAATAACTAATGTACCTTATTATCATATAAAAGCAATCTGTTTCGTTTTACTGCATAATTAATGAGAAAGATAGGAATAGCGACCCCGACTTTCTTTGTATGCCATTTCGATGTAGTACTCTCAATATCAGCGTTAATGTCGCGACCTTGAGATCGAGCGATACAAAAACTTACCTATATTGGAAGTTACAGAGTAGATAAACCCAATGAAGTAGGTACTTGGTAGAATCCAGATAGATGCATCATAATATGTAGAGAGACATTGATAATTTTCTTTATTGGAAATTAATAGCAATTATCTACTTATTACTGACCCCGAACCTTTAATATGTACGAAAGCAATAAATTCCATTTAAATTAAAATAATATCAAAAAGTGTATCGAAACTTTAAACAATTTAATATTTTATCTGAGTGAATTTTATTAAATTGTATTAATTGCCCTCTATCGAGGCATTGACACACTAGCATCTCCTATTAGTAGCTTAGTACAGGTTTTAAACCCTTATCTGTTATAGCGCCCTCTAGTGAAAATTTTTGAATATACTATAGCTAACCAACATTTTCTGCTAAACAACAAGTGACAGCTTTATTATTTTTAAAACTAATCCCAGATGGCAGTCTAAACCTACGGATTTAAAAAAGATATGAATTATGAAAATTTTATTCAATTACAATTATAAATATCTTAGGTTAGGTACTATGTAAGCTCTTCCTACACATTAGAATTAATTGAAAATTGGCTATGAGATATAATTTAAAAAAATGTGAACCTGAATATGTATTTTCATAATATACTTTTGTTCAACACTTGTCAAACATAATAATTATTTCATTATTATTCATAAACTAATTACTTCCACATATTTAATTTATGAACTTTTACGCGCAATAGTTAATAATTAATATGGTATATCTTTAATTAAGTAATGTTTCTGTAATTAAGTAGTTCTCAAAGGGCTGATAGCGTAATAGCGAACACTGCGGCTATTAGTTATGCTGCTCGTTTTTGACGCTCGTCACTTTGCTTTTACCGTGTATCTTCTCGCTACTCGTTATTGGACGCTATCGTGATTCGTGGGGCACTGGGCAGTCGATACACGCATGCGCGTGTAATTTGACGTGTTTAAGTTGACGTTTCGATTTCCGCGCTTTGAAAACCAGTTTCATTGACGTTTCGTGCGGTTGTGGTGCATCTTAAAGTAAAAGTGTAACAAAATTATAATTATTACGCTCTATTTAAATAATTTATAAATAAAAATGGAGAGAAATGAACGTAAAACTAATTCGCGTACACATTCAATCACCTTGGATCGTGATTCTAAGTTTTTATTGCGAAAAGTTCTCATGGATTTCGCTGTACTTTTTATCGGTAAGTTTGTTTATATTTTTTTGCTTTAATTAATGCAGCGTCGTTTAAGTTATTACGTTTTAAGTTTATCATAAAACGCAAGATGTATACTTATTTCTCAAAACAGTAAAATACATGCAATTAGAGATAGTACGTGAATAATTCAGCCTTTATTTTACGTAACATTTTAGTTTTAAATGTCGCGCTATTTTATATAATTTACATTTTCATATGTAATGAGTGCTTATAAGGGTAACTAGAACGGATACTAGTTACATTTTTGCGATTCATATCATTAACCACGACCTTCAATAGCGTATCAATACAATTTTTTTATAATTTTTAATACTTCACCTACAATCAATGAGTTCTTAAATTTGAATGATAATAACTAAAACTATAGTGTGATAATTCACAAGAAATTAATAATTATTGTTATATTCTTTCACTGGCACCTGAATAAAAGTTATTATACATATTTAATACAAGTTCAGTGAATGAATTGTTGCACTTAAAAATGCTCAAGTTGCATTACAGTTTGTCTGGTTTTATTTAGTTTTTTTTTTAAATATAGATTTAAATGTATTAATTAAACTATAATTATTACTAAGCTTTCTGAGTTATAACAATATATTTTTTAGACTATGTGTTAAATGTGTTTTACTATTATAATATTAACATTGCACACTATTATAATATTAACATTGAAAAGTATGATTTTAAAACTTTTTTTATATACATACTGTATCATTATAATATCATGTATATATTAAAATTTATTTCTTGAAAAAATGTTTGGTGTTTTCAACTGGTATTAGATCTTGTATATGTAGGATGTATCAGTATAGGAGAAAAATGTTTAATTTGGTTAAATTGCTGCAATAAGACATGACACAGAAGTTGTTAAGGGTTTGTGATGCACTATTATTTATTATATTCAAGAATTTTTTATAAATTTACCTATAGAACCATATAAAGATGAAAACTTGTAAGTTTTGAAGTATTCTCTGGTACTTTTGAAATAATCTATCTAACACTCTATAATCTGTTTAACGCTAGAAAGCTACATGATTGCGGTACATATATTTGTTTAAGAACATTTTTTGACATCTATTAGACAGTTTAGTCATACATATTTCTTTTTAATTTTATCAATCTCCCATAATATAATGAATTATTTATTATACTTATATGAAATATATTATAATTTATTTTATTTACTTGAGTAACAAACAGTGACATATTTAGTTGGGATTTTTTGTGTTATTACTCTTTTCACCATCTGGTAAAACCAGACAAAAAATATTTATTGTTGACTTAAAAAATCTAATTAATGTAATGTAAAATGTAAAAATATATTAAAAAATATGACTACAAAGATCATTCAAAATCCTAAACATACATTTATTTTGCCCAGTTCATATTCGTTGTAACATAATGTACTTGAACCAATCAATGCCCTCATTGTACGATGGGAACTTCGACACCGTGTGTGCAACATGCATTAATGCGTCAGTGTAAACTCGGTTAATGCACGATTCGGTTAATTCGATGTTCTGTTGCATTTTAATTAGTGGCCAGCATGAATAAAAAAATTAAAAAAAAAACTTGTCGTGCGTCCGCCGTTTGTCTATGATGGTTCAAAATAAGTTATTGAAATTAAATCCTCGTAATTCCGTGGCTTGTCTTAAAGCCTCCGCATCTACCACTGAGCCACAGCCGCATCTACCACTTGGTACTTATAATGTGGAGGACTATAATAAATGTGTTATGCAAATACTTTTAAGTGTTCTGTATAAATGGGTTCTCTGATTAAACGTTTTAATTTTCTTAGTGTGAGATGTAGAGGCGTACATCAAAAATGTATGGGATGTTGAAATATGGGACACGTTTTATTTCGAGCTAAGTCGAGATAAGAGGCAAGATTTGGCGCCAAGGGTGACCCGCGAAAGAAAACATACATACACAAATTTGATATAAGTTTTTGATAAAGATTTTTTTTATACGCAAGACAATTGTATTACTGTTACCAAATTTTTAATACCCAATTTTCACAGTTCCGGCGTTAAAATACTGAAATACCTTCGTGATCAGAAATAGCCTTAGCTCTTACTGTATAAAATTCTCGTGTCACAATGTTCGTTCCCATACTCCTCCGAAACGGCTCGACCGATTCTTATGAAGTTTTTTATGCATATTGAGTAAGTCTGAGAATTGGTTACTATCTTTATATCTTTTAAACTGCTTAGTGCTTTTTTTATGATACATACAAAAATACATACAACCCCTAATTTTCAACCCTCTACGATCAACCTATATTTTTTTATAGTAGATAGTTATTTTTATTGAACTAAAAAAATGTTTCCTAGAAATAATATACATGGCAAAACAACTATTGCAGGATCAGCTAGTATAATATAATTATATTATTTAATTTTCACCTCTTCCAGTCTGCCATGCGTCCCGCACGCTCGACGTCTTATGGTGATGTTGACCTGTCAAAGGTCCCTGAGAGGTCATTCTTTCATTACGTCTCCCTAACATACACAAAAAATGAAATTGTCTAACACCTAATTTCTATATTCTAAAAAGCTAGTCGTAAATTTAAACTTATACAGTATGCGCATACCAATACGTCGTAATGAACGCATCTAGGACCCGACGAAAAACATACAAAACAGAAAAATTACCAAAGAGTATATAGAAATCTATCTATATAATCTCTTTTGAATCGAGATACAAAATATATGTCAGTAATCTTTGCTTAGACAAATCACCTACTTGCATATTAGATTGACAAATCATGAAACTGATACAGAAATCTGAGTCCCAGACGTAAAAGGGTAGCGTCACTGGTTTTTAATTTTTATGTTTAAGTATATGTCTTTTAAGAGCAGTGTTGGCCGAGTGGCTTCAGCGTGCGAATCTCATTCCTGAGGTCGTAGGTTTGATCCCCAGCTCGCATTTCACATTCGCTCGAACGGTGAAGGAAAACATCTTGAGGAACCGGCTTGCTTAGAACAAAAAAGTACACACTCAGGCACAGGAGGCTGATCAGCTACTTGCTTATTAGATTGACAAATCATGAAACTGATACAGAAATCTGAGGCCCAGACCTAAAAATGTTGTAGCGCCACTGATTTATTTCATCTATCGATAATTCTTCTATAATATAACAACCGTTTCATTCCAAATTGGTTTTGGTTTCTGACTTTTAATTTAACATAATACTATTATTGTTTTGTTTATCGTCCATAACAGGATTACGCCCGATAAAGGTTCGTTATATTGAATTAAATTGAAAATTATACCCGATAAGCAATCTAAAGCGCCAGGACTGAACTGGCGACTGCTATAAATGATTATTCCTTTCTTTTCAAAACTAGGAACTTCTTCCACTAAAATCTGTTTAAATATCTTTCAGTATTGCCGGGTTTTCAAAAGCAGTTTAAAAAAAAACAATTTATTTATCGTTTGTGTAAATCACTTATGCCCAGGTTTCAGACATTACATATATTATAGGTTTAATAGTAAACTTAAGATAGTATGTACAAGGATTGCAGACGGTAAGGTAACATACTAACATATTTAGTAACACTAATAATAGTGTTACTACTGAACATTTTGAGCTGAGCTGTGTTGGCCTACTGGCTTTAGCGTGCGACTCTCAACCCGGAGGTCGTAGGTTTCATCCCCGGCTGGTACACCAATAGATTTTCTTTCTATGTTGCTGTTCTATGATGAAACCGGCTTGCCTTAGACCCAAAAAGTCTGCCTATTAGATTGACAAATGATCATGAAACAGATACAGAAATCTTAGGCCCAGACCTAAATAGGTTGTAGCGCCACTGATTTTTTAACTGAACATTTTATTAAAGTATTTTTAATTTTGCTTCAAAGTCGGACCGCCATCTCTCTGCTTAATTCTACTTTACCGACTTTACTAATATGAAATCTGCTTTACCGTGAAAAATGAGGCCACTATGATTTCGCGTCAAAACATGCTCGTTATCATTTTAATCCCAGGTTGTGGCAGGAGCCCGCAGGATGTGAACGTGAGTGGCAGGTAATTGCCCCACTGTCAAAACATCCGACGAGATTCGCCTGTCAGATTAACCGTATCCGCTAAAGAGTCCTGCTGGGACTTAAAAATGGTAACCCAGAAATAATGACGTTTGATTGACACTGTGGTCTTTTAAATAACCAGGAGCAAATAACTTCGAAAAGTAAAAACAATCAGTAATTTTTTGCTAACTATTCGAAAGTTTATACGTTCACGTTAGTGAACCTGACCTGTGTTGAAACGGAACATATTCTTATTGTGCAACAATAGTTTAATTATAAAACCTAAGTGTAGAAGTTATTATGTAAAGTACCGTTAATATGTCTAATGGAAGAGACTAGCCCACTACACAGGGAATCCTATTGTGCACGTTTTCACTACACAGTTTGGAAGGGATTGTAAGGGATTGTCTATAAATTTTTGTAGCAGTGTGCCTAGTTGTTTTACTGATAATACAATATGTAGGTTTTTCTACGCTAGGTTAGTAGGTAATGCAAGTTCATTCCACGACACGATTTTATAGTTGCGTTAAGGTTTTGTGTGCCTAACACTGTTTTTTTGTGTTTTATTTAATATTTTGATTACTCTTTAATGTTAAAATTCTATACGCGGTTTCGATATTTGTAAATACAAATATCGAAACCGCAAAGAAAAAGAAACACATATTTATGTGAGGAACATGTATACTAACTTTTTTAGTATAGTAGTTTATTCTAAGAGTACATTGTCTTCACATATAATTATTTAACAAATGTAACAAAATATTGTAAACCTATTTTAAAAGAGTAAGTGTGGAGTTTCTTGCCCATTCTTCTCTAGACGAAACTACCTTTTGGAAGGGGCAACTAGAATCTTCTTTATATTTTTTTTTGACGTTCAAAAGTGCCATTTTAGATGGTCTAATTGAAATAAATGATTTGACTTTGACTTAAACGATTCAAATTCAGAAAGGAGCATTAACAGTTAGACAGAATTTTCTATCAGTGTCAGTGGCGCTACAACCTTTTTAGGTCCTGACCAACAGATTGAGAAATCATGTTTCATGATAATTTTTCAATCTTATTCAATAGGTGATAGTGATAGTGATCAGTCTCCTGTACCTGACAGACTTTTAACGGGTTGTGGGTCTAAGACATGTCGGTTTCCTCACGATGTTTTCCTCCACCGTTCGCGCGAATGTTGAATGCGCACATAGAAAGAAAGTCCATTGGTACACAGCCGGCGATCGAACCTACGACCTCGGGAATGAGAGTCGCATGCTGAAACCACTAACAATAACACCGCTTCTACCGCGTCATTTGTTCATACTCGCAGAATAAACGCTCACTTAGATTATAAGTGGCATCTTAATCGCAACGATGCCTTATCTTTATTGTAAGAACATGTTGCCTCAACCAATTAGCGGTAAAACTTATTTAAACATGAATCTTTAACACACTTATATTACTACGATAAGACAATTATCAAAGTACCAATATGGTTTTAAGTTGAAGTGATTTTTTAATTTTCGTTCTATATAGTGCCTGTTTTTGAGTAAATTATTGATTAGAACGAAAAAAGGAATTTGAATTTTTAATAATAGTCCAAGAAGTAGGTTTTATTCCATCATATTAATGCGTGTGTTGTTCTAAAATAGAAGAAAACATATATTTTTAATAAATCTATAACTTGCCGCAGTTTGATGGTTTGCTAGTTACGGAGGGAAAACAAATGATTGGATTTGCATTGTCTCATAATCATATTACGAAATCTGATAGATGCAGATGGTTTAAAAAAAATACATAGATGTTTGACGCATATTAATTGTACCGTAAATAGTTCCAAGTAGCAAATAAAATAATGATAAAAAATTAACGTTGACCTATTAGTGACAATTACAAGGACATTATTAATGTTTGCTAATAATAATTACAGGAATTAATTTGAAGTGTAATTAATTAATTAAATAATTTATCGTTGGAGCAACATTTGATGGACTAGTAATATTACATATCCACTATTGTTTATGTCAGAATTAGAACCTTAAAAAACGACCAAAAACCTTGGCCTAGTTATCATATAAAGAATGTATTTTGAATATAGAATCTGTGCGTTACACAGAGTTTTAACATGGTTGATTGAACTTGGAAGGTATTTTGTACTGGCCTAATTGCGGCCAAAGTTCTCACGTATCTTATACTTTGTCAATATATTGCTCCTATATCCGTACCACTTAACATCTGGTCCCTTTGATGTGTGCAAATACTTAATGACGAGATAACGCATCCTTGAGTACAAGTGTTTAATTTGTAGGGCAGTTGTCGCTTGGAGTGTTATTGACAATATCGATTTTGAACGTATAAAATATTTTCTAGTAAAGTAAGTTTATTATTAAACTACTTTATACATATTCGTTTCCAAGGTTCTTATGGGTCTCATTTTTCTCCTCTAACTATGCGCTCTTAAAGACGCATGCATCTTCAAATATATTTTTGGCATTTCTTCTTGTGTTTCATTAAATGGATGGGCATGCAATAGAAAATTTGTTAGCCATTTGAGGTAGACGTTAGACTTTTAATTAAATTCTTTCACACACCCACAACCATACTTAAGTTTTATTTTGTTTTGTTTGTTACTTCAGTTTAGTCATAGTATGTAGTCATCTCTTTGTATACTTTCTACCCGCGATGGTGACCACAGGACTTCTATATATACCTATTATAGGCACCAGCCTCTCACAAAGATGGTTAATACCTGTAGCATTTAAACCTGTAAAATACAATATTGGGAAGAAGCAAATTAATTTTTATATTATTATTATTTTCCTAGACAACGAACGCAGGAGTATATATTTATGTTATCGACCAAGCGCTATTTTAATATTTTGCATACGAGTCGTAATTACTACAAATCGTTAATAAGCTATAGTGTGCACATTTACAGTTCTTTTCTATATTAAAACTGCTACTCTACGATTTCGACTTAGTCACTGTGTAAGAGTAACATTTCGTCGCATGAAATTGCAATATTCAGTATTTTGAAATATAGCTAAATCATATCGGACAAAGACCATAAATAATGATCGTAAGGAATGAGAAATAGAGTCACTGTAATGATAAATGACAAACGTCATGCTCGATTCAATATTACATTCACTTAGATTTGTGTGAGATGGTCCTGTCTTGACAACTTTGAGCTATGTATAGAATATATTTTATTTAAGCAAATTTTAAATAAAGTGGAAATGTTTGACAATGGCTATTGAATTATTATTATTATTATAACCTCTTTATTTCCATAATGAATAATATACTAAACAAGTATATCATATGATTAATTATTACATGCATTAAAAAATACAATATTACTATTTATAATACTTTAATTTAAAAAGAATCAAAATTAAAAGGAATAAAAATCAAAATCCATTTTTATAAATCATAATTGGCTATTGAATATACTGTTTTTCTTATTCAATTTTACATATGTAATGTAGAGCCTTCTCAAATTATATTACTATAGTCGAATTTTTAATTAGACGATATCAACTGACGTTTACGGTGTTGTCAGTTTTTAATGAAATAAAAATAGTGTTGTGACAAAGTAAAAACCCCTGAATTAATGATCGGTGATGGCACTAGTCGCCGCCCCGCGCTTTGTAATAATACGTCAAAAAACTGATTGTAGTTACATAGTACTAGTACCTAACTTATATCAGAGCACTTTTATACAATTTTGAAATAGAAATAATATTCTTTTATTGTTTGAAATGATTGACTATTCACACTCATTGTTCATTCATCTGATTGAACAAGAACTGAACGCATCACTATTACTTTAAATGTGGCAACATTATTTTACAAAGTGACATTAGCTACTGTCAGTTGGCTTCGTCTAATTAAAAATACGACTATAGATACTGTGCAGTAACTTGTCTGCATAGAAAACTCAGTAGTGCGCTTAATACACGACTGTCTATGTAGGCAAAGTGACGACTGTAAGGTCGAAGTGTAATCGGATTCGTTTTAAGTAAAAATTTAACTATTGAGTACCAGTGTATGTAGTCTGTACCCTAAGTATTTCATTTGCAATTCTTTCTAAAACAAAGAGAAACTGCCATATTATGTCTAGATTTTGAAATAACTTCACATTTACATTATTAGGTAAAATGCGATTTTATTATTTGTGGTGCTTATTAGCTGTGGTCAGACTTTAATAAAAATTATAAAATTTTCTTCGATCTATGCATATGTGATTTGAATACGTAAATTTCTATCGCCTTGGGTGTTTCATAATTCGTACATTATCATTCTCTCCAAACCTTACAACGAACCAACTCATTACTCGCTCGTGTCTTGAATGACCTGACGAAATGGAACGTGTGACCCTGCCCTTTAAAAAAAATACCAGTAATTTTTCGTGACTGAATAATACCAAAGTATACAAACTGTTATGCAATAAAACAATATCCCTAGGACAAATAATACTTGTGAAGTGTCACAGAGTAGGAGACGAATTTCTACCATTATGCCTTTGTCTGTCCTTTTAATTAAAGAACAACATTCTTTTGATTGACTTTTGAATGGCCTTTGACAACTCGAAACATTTAAATTTAAAGTGCTTTTGTGGTGTAACAACAAATGACTAAATGTAGTTGCCGTCAGTATCCGTTCTACAATATTCACTTTCGCGATTTTAGATGATTCGAATTATTATTACGTAGCATGATTACACAATGAAAGTGGGATAACATTACTGATAACTGTTACTAATTGTTAAAAAAACAAGTGTAATCATTATCATATTAAACTAATTAACTTATCAATGTACAAGCAAGTACCCGAAAAATGCAGGTTTTTTTGCAAAAAACACAAATGTCTAGAAACTAAAATTAAAAATGGTTTAGGGTTGCCTGGAAGAAATCGCTTGTTAGCGATAAGGCCGCCCGTTGCCTTATAACTTATGTAACCTGTTTTTTATTTTTGTTATGTGTATGTTTTTGATAAGGTAATAAAGTATAAATAAATAAAAATGCAGTGTCTTAATATTAGATCGTAATTTAATACCTAACTTGACTGGAACATTCAAATCACATCAATGTTTACAACTTGGTTTAACAGGTAGTCAGGTAGCCAAAAGCTACTAGATTTTATTATAAAAACGCTTGAAATGGGCTGACAGTGTTTTAAAGGAATTAAATTCATCTGTTCAGTGAATTATATCATAGATTATATAACATTGATATTCAGTATTGTAACAGATTTTGACATTTGATGGTTTCACTGCATGCACTTTGATGGTTTTATTTTGTTTATGCTCTCAAAATAACTGTATTCATATAGGTAAAAAAGTACACTTATGAACGATGTTAAATTGATTCTAAATTTACATTTACTACCAGTTCGCAAGTCAAGGGTGTAGAGCGGGCAAAAAGAACTGGCAACTGGCAAGTAACACTCCGCCACTCTTTTTAATCGCTGAATTTTGAGTCATACAAATTGTTTGAACTGGAGCAAATCCCAAGGATTAGGATAATTTAAATATTCGTCGTTCAGTTATGAAAGTCAAAACAAGAAATATACATTAAATGCTTCTAATTTTACATTTACTGCCAGTTCTCAATCAAGGGCGTAGAACGGAAGAGAAGAACTGGTATTAAACTCTCCGCCACTCTTTTGAAATGAAAAACTGAAATTGAAATTGCAATTAATTTTAATACATTTTCGAATAACAATCAAATTGCCCCAAGTGGGGCGTGGGGCCCACGTTGCGAAACACTGGTCTAAAGTCATACAACTTTATAAAAATCCTATAGTACTTCAAGTTATATTGTGAAGTGCATTAATAGCAACAAACGGCTTCCGTACAAGGCACGTATTGTGTTTCGCATATTCCTAGCTAATTTTGTCTAGAGTCTAGTTTCATATTCCCGCATTTACTAAACGCAGGATGGCACAGTTTCATTTTATGCGAAACGTGTTAAAACCATTTCCTTATTGTTCCATTAAATGGAAGTTCGGATTCTTTTACACTTATAATTTTATCGCGTTTATATGGGTTGTTGATGAAATTCGGATAATTTTAGGGGGCTATAAAATCTGCTAGCTATAAAAGTTTGTACCAAATTATTAAAGGCATTAACAATTTTTTACCAATAAGTATGGGTAAGTATTAGATCAAAGGATGAGTCTTTTTATATTTTTTAAATTGTAAAATACATATGTATATAAAAATAAAAAACCAGTGGCGCTATCCTTTTTAGGCCTGGGACTCAGATTTTTCACGCTCATTTGTCAACCTAATAGGCAAGTAGGTGATTAGTCTAAGTTGACGACTGATGCTACATTAAAAGCTTAGTTAGTATGATTTACTGTGATTTCCATAACATTTGTTATAAATAAATGAGAAACATTATGCATGTTTGTTTTCTTACACTAGTTAGCATTCAGTCCCTAGTTATACTTATCAGTCCCTAGATATTCTCGTCACTCCCTAGACGCCCAAATTTTTTAAAACCATAAATTTCCCGTAAAATGCTATATTAAGTAACCCTTTTAATTATGGTACAATTATTTAAATATGTATCATAAATATCAATTAGCGATCTAGTTGGAATTAAAAAACCGTTATGACAAGTTAAGTTCAAAAACTACCGTATTTTTATGGAATTACCCATAGAAGCAAATTATATCTGATCAAATTATATGTATGTAATGTAATGTAATCTTTAAATATTTAGCTAGCTCATGTAATTCGTGCTTTATTAAAATACTGTAACGTAATTATTCAATCTAAATCCCTGCCATAAAAGGTGAACAAACCAGTGTCAAGGTAACCGATATTTTACATAATGTTCTATTTAACTGAGACCACCAACGAATCGGAATCGATTTTCAAATGAGTTCCTATTAAGGATCGATTGCTATAGAATCGTTACATGTTACAAACAGCCATAAATATATATTGGATAGAAAAATGTAATTGTATAAGGTTTGATGTATAGTCGTTAAAAAGGTTGTTTATGGTTATATCGAAATATTGATATTGCTATACTATGTAAATGGATACATTTTGTATAGATGTGGGGTTTCTCTGCATCTTTTGCCGCATTTACCCGGGTTTTCAGAGGAATTAGGCACTTGTGAGTCGGGCTTTTTCACTTAACATAAGGTGAGCCTGATTTTCCTGCCCGTTTGCCCCCTATTATATAATAAAACATGAGAAATGGCGCGTACGGTGAAGAAAAACATTAAGAAAACCGGTATGACACAGACCGAAAAGAGTCGACGGCGTGTGTCCGGCTTATTAAGAAAAAAAATGAAACACAATGCATTTCCCTAAGTAAACAAAAAGAGCTAGACGGTTCGGAAGATTCTGTATGCTGAAGGGCTTGGCAAAAGCACAAAAAAATCGCATATATCACATTTGCATATAGAACTCCAGCAATTGTTGAAAGGCTTAAGAAATTCTCAGGTCTCGTTAATTTTTATTCGTTTAGAATAAGTTTAATTGTCGAGATGGTTTTCTCATTGCCAGGTCAGATTACTTTTTTTATAAATAAAAATCGTGAAGGAAGAATTGAAAGCTGTGCCTTGATATTCGTTAAATAAAATTTAATCGAAATACTTTCTCAAATATGATAGTACCTATGATTTTTTTTTGTGCCCACATACTATATAATTTACAATATGATTACATATTACAATTTAGTGCATTTCTCACATACTAGATTGCCCCTAATGTGTGGGAAGTGAAGAAATTAGCGCATCCGCGGAGAATAATTGCATAGGCCAATTCGTTCAGCATCGTTGCCTTTACGATGTAAACGCTTGAAATTGTTTCTAATAGCCTTTTGATTGTATACTTTATTTAAATTGATCTATAGGATATATAATAGATAATGGACCATTAAACAACACTTATAAATTTCTCGATTTAGAAAATACAAAAACAAAAGAGAGTAGCGGAGAGTAAGGTTTATTGCTATATCTAATTTTTTTAAATGGAATCATGATTTTATTGCTGTTCTTAGTGTATTATATATATTATGTTACATATGATAGTTGATTTGATGTTAGAACATATTATACGCATTAGTAGAAACTATATCAGCGTAATAAGTTTAAAGAGTTTCGGCCTAAATATATAATTATATAGAAAGTGCTATATATATATATATATATATATATGTATATATATAAGGTAAAAGTTAGGATTTGGGGTAATCTTTTGAGAAGAAAGAGTAAAGATTCCTGTTTGAGCCAAGGCTGTTCATTTTGCTCACTCAAGCTTTCTTAGTTTTATAAGCGTGGCGATTGTCTAATAAATCTTTTCTATAGCCAGACGTAGGCACTCTCTTCGACTGTTACATTGCATTCATTCGTTACATAGCAATTAACATTTCATTATTTCGCTTATATTCTATTGTTGTACGCGTGTAGTTAATATAGAGTAAAACTAAAATCCTCTATTAGTTATAGCAACCTTACAACTCCGATGGAGTGGCTTTTTGAGTTTTAGTCTAAGTTCTAAAGAACATGAGGAGAGAACGGAGTATTCAGAAACGATCATACTTTCATTACAGTTACATATATTATATTATATTTGCGACACATGCTATTATATATTATGTATATTGTATACATATTACTATTACGGAATAAATTCTACTTAATTGGTAAACTTTAATTGGTTATGAAACAAAACGCATTTAATTTTGTCACAATTTAGTTTATTTTAAATAACAATATCTATTTGACATAATGACCTAAGATTCGTGTAATGGCACAATTTAAATAGCTTACATTTAAATGCTTTGATTTCCTGGAATGTTTTGTCGTAATATATGCCTTGGTGTTATCTATTATCAGTACAATTTAAATAATAAACACGACAGATCAAGGTAACGTCGAAAAAGGTTAATTTATTACGCATATCAAAAGATGTATGTACGTGTATGTAGTTTAAGTACATTCTAGTAAAAACTAAGATATACTACTAGGCTACGTATCGGCTGTCAGTTTTGTAGACGTATACGACTCGCAGAAATAACGACTCGTAATTTGGAATGTCCCGTCTGTGTGCTTTAGGCGTAGAAACGTCAATTTATTTATTGTATACATAATCAGAAAAACAGTTTACTATAGTGTGGTGGAAACATAAACTGGACACAGTTTTTCTGTTCACCAGGACGTCGAACAGATTCAAAACTTATATAATATATATATTACCAATGATATACAGGGTGGCCAAAAAGTCGTGGATCAAACGCAAATAGGGGATAGATGAGGTCATCAGCGGCAAAAAATTGTTCTACGGGAGGTCTCTAAGGTCAACCCCTGCAGAGTTATGATTTATTTTGATTTTATATGAAAATTGACTTTTTTTTACTAATTCTTCTTAAAATTCGAAAATATCTACATCCTGTATCTTTCTCATAATATCCACTAGATTGGTACTGATGAGTTCTTGCGTTAGACATACTATTTATAGTTGTTTATTGAGTGTATTCAAGATAATATTAAGTGATACGATTTAACATTTTTTCAAATCATAAATTTTTCTTTACTTTGGACCCCACTGTGAAAAAAAATTACTCCACCGAAAAGTGTCCCTGTACTACAAGTTTTGGCGCATTTAATAGGGATTCTGAAAAGGTATTACACGTGGCCATGAGTCGCTCTAATATCTTTCTAGGAAGAATTACAAACAACGATTGTGAAATAATAATTGTATTAAAACAATTATTTCTCAATGGTTGTTTGTAGGAAACAAAATATTTTACAATAAAATATGCTCAAAATTCCTGACTCTGACTATAATACTTAATCTGCACCGTCTAATCAAATTCCTACGTAACCCTCCAGCCATCTCTCCAATTTTTTGAATCTAGTCCGATTCACACAGTACTGGTCCCATGTAGGTAAATAATCTATCATAAGTCCGAATCGTTGTTGTTTTTTCGTCCTAGAAAGATATAAGAGCGACTCATGGCCATGTGTAATACCTTTTCAGAATCCACATTAAATGCGCCAAAACTTGTAATACAGGGTCACTTTTCGGTAGAGTAATTTTTTTTCACAGTGGGGTCCGAAGTAAACAAAAAGTTTTGATTTGAAAAAAAATTCTATCGTATAACTTAATATTATCTTCAATACACTCAATAAACAACTATAAATAGTATGTGTTACGGAAGAACTCATCAGTACCAATCTAGTGGATATTATGAAAAAGATACAGGATGTAGATATTTTCGAATTTTAATAATAATTAGTTAAAAAAAGTCGATTTTCATATAAAAACCAAAATAAATCATAACTCTGCAGGGGTTGACCTTAGAGACCTCCCGTAGAACAATTTTTTGCCGCTGATGACCTCATCTATCCCCTATTTGCGTTTGATCCACGACTTTTTGGCCACCCTGTATATATAACATAAAATTATAATTATTATATTGGGCTTCAGGCTTTGTGCCTGTATGTATGTGTTAGTAAATATAAGAACCAATTCGAGTTAGATTTCTCCAAGAATGTTTTCTTCATAATTCTTAAAAGGCCGGCAACGCACTCGCGAGCCCTCTAGCATTGAGTGTGTCCATGGGCGGCGGTATCACTTAACATCAGGTGAGCCTCCTCCCGTTTACCCATTGTTCTATAAAAAAAAATCCACGTCGATTTTTTACCCTTTGTCGTAATTTAGTTGAGCGCCCTAAAAGATATTCAATCCAATTTCGACGTAGCAACCTCCAAATGCTTAGAGCTGTCGCGATGTTGGAATCTCGGTACATTATATTGATGTCGGAATTGCAATCGCTATTGAGAGTTACAGATTTGGTCCAGAAGTAAGAACAAAAGCTAGTTAGCTATAATAGCCGACACGGCTATTAACATATCAATCAAAACTAGGTGTTATCATAGAACAGAAATGACATTTGCTTATCGCATTAATACAAAACTTAATCAAATAACTCTAACGTTATCAAGATACAGATTGAGAGTAATGAAACAACCGCGGTGTCCCTTAAATGATTGTGGCATGGTCAGAATTTATGGCTTCTTAATGCTTCACACCCACGTAGATGGAAATATTACAAAAGTGTTATGGGTTTATGAAGAATTTTAATCATATTTTTAGTTATGAGACTTTTTAAGCAGGTTATACAATAATTTATATTATATGAGCAGTGTTGGTCTAGTGGCTTTAGCGTGTGACTCTCATATCTGAGGTCGTAGGTTCGAGCCCCGGCTGTGCACTAATGGACTTTCTTTCTATGTGCGCATTTAACATTTGCTCGAACGGTGAAGGAAAACATCGTGAGGAATCCGACGTCTTACACCCAAAAAGTCGACGGCGTGAGACAGGCACTGGAGGCCGATCACCTACTTGCCTATTAGATTTAAAAATTATCATGAAACAGATTCAGAAATCTGAGGCCAAGACCTAAAGTGGTTGTAGCGCCACTGATTTTTTTATACAATAATTTATAAATGAGTTACCGAGTGTAAAGAATATTCCGTAAATATAATTAATGGTAAAAAGACCGACAGTTATATATGGGTAAAAAGCGAATTTCTGTACCTATGCGAAATAATTTTTAAACTATTAAAAATATGTTACCAGGAGCTTCACAATTCGATGCGTTTAAGAGGGTTAAACATCATCTTTATTGTTTTGCTATAAATCTCCTGTAGGATGTTAATAGTAATATAATATCAGAAAATTATTGGGTACCGATTTTCTTCTTTTTATTTGTGTGAGCTGTTCATTGTAGCCCACATTGTAATTTTCCCCTCGTAAGCTGTTGGCTACTTAAATAGCAGGTTACGTTGATTCGACTGCACACAGCGGGATTTTTTTAATTTATCGCTAAGATAATGACTGCTCATGCTAAAGTGTGAGGTCTGATATATGAAAGCAATAAATGAAAAACATTACAATTAATTTTAAAACGCACTCCTTTACAATTACCCTCGCCTTAATCGTCGATCGTAAATACTGCAGTGGATTTATTTAATAAACGAAAACAATCGCGTATAGCACTGAATTTCTTAAAGGATTATGAACCTTCGTTCGATACAGTTACAGTTTCAATTCATTTGTCTTTTTCCTCAGATGCATTGATGCATGTGGAATTCGACCTTAAGTCAATACAGCAAGGTTTATTATAGCGAAACGTCTAAAGCTTTACTATTAAAGATTTGGGCAGACTGACGCGAATAAAAAATGGCAACATCAAAAATTGTGAAATTTCCTAATTGAATTATTTAATACTAATTTTATTTATTTTATGTAGGTATTTTTTTAAATTTTTATTACGAATATAGACCTCTCTTCTCTGTGAAAGGAAGTATTAGACGTAATGTAGCGAAATCTTTAAGTACCTGTATTTTGAATAGATTAAAAAAACTATTTGAAAAGCCGTCACCTGTCAACGCACACCTATGACTTGTACCTTGGTGATCATTGTTAGCGTATCCATTGTTCAATTTTTTTAAAGCATTTTTTTTCTGATTTATCAAAGCGTCTCATCTCTCTTTCGCAATATCTCATGGTTTTTACTTTGGCCTTGTGATTAAGCCCTGGCAAGCCATGCATCACCCCTTATCATAAAATTATATCTAAAGATGTCTCTTTTCATCATAGTTTAAATTAAATTTCACAAAAAGGCGAATTACAGGGTGAATTTATAATATTTTTTTATCTTAATTTTGTTTAAACTTGACGAAAATTAGTCCAGTCAAATTATGGCTAAAAACGGGTTAAATAAACATGAGCGAACACAGTTTGGGGATTTTGAGGATCGATAGGGGGGTGTATTCTGAGCATAAATTCCAATTTGAGGGGTTGTACTGAGGTCAGCTCAAGGTCATTTCGATGGAAACGCGTTTAACTCGATATCTCGAGAATGGTTAGTGTTAGGCGAAAAATTGTAGAGACCTTTTCTTTTTTAAACAAAATTTACTAACTTTTTTATCTGAAACTTTTTTTTCTAACATTAATATTTTTCAAGATATTACTCCCGCAAGGCCAAAATTTTACTTTTTTTTCCATTTTTCGTCGTTTTCTCCCCAACCATTCAATTTTATTAAATTTTACCGATCATCGAAGTGTAGAACTTTTAATTATGAACAATTTTGTTCTCAAACTTTTTTCCGTAATGCCAATACCTTCGGAGTTATAGATTACTATACCGAGCGAAATCCGCGCCATTGTCGCAACGTGTATCCACAGATAAGTTTTTAGGCAACGAGAGGAATAAGACCAGATTCATCTCACTACTGAAAACGGTTTTCATCAAATCAGACATAGAGGTGGAGCAAGCCGTAGAGGATGCGGATGGTCTAATTATCAGTACGGCTAAGAGAATTTCGCAGGAGTATAGTGCTGTGGTTGTTATTGGTGAGGATATGGATTTGCTGGTTTTGCTGACTGCAACAGCCGGCGCGTGCAACAACATTTACTTGAGAAAACCTGGCCGAGGCAAATCGACGGACGGTACACATAGCCCATACTGCCGCAAACCGATATATGGGCCGAATGCCGCAATAACCTTTTATTTTTGCACGCGATTAGTGGTTGCGACACAACGTCAGCACCATTCAACCTAGGCAAGATGAAAACAATGACCGCGTTGAAAAATCTCCGGATTTGCTTTTGTTAAATGAAGTTTTTCTGCAAGACAACTATCGCTTCATACGGCGAACAATTCATTTTGAATTTGTATCGCAAGGCAGATGACACGAATTGTACCAATCTCAACGAGCTCCGATATAAGGGATATAAAAAAATGGCAGGCAGTGGGAGGGTTAAATTAGAATCCCTTCCTCCTACCTCTGATGCGGCATTTTTTCCACTCGTTGAGGTGTTTCTACCAAGTTCAATACTGGCTGGAAAATTATCTGAAACCTGAGGAATGGGGCTGGCGTCGCACCCCCCGTTGCAGCCGATAGCGATGTCATTGAAACCAGCTCCGGATAATTTACTGAGATCGATTGCGCGCAAATGCAAAACCAAATGCGGCAAAGCGTGCGGATGCAGAAAGGCCGGCCTCTTTTGGCACAATGTGTGAAACAGTTTTAATTGTTAATTTACTTCTTACCCAAAGTAAATACCTAATTTTAAATAGTTTAATCGATTTACCTTTTTATATTGCGACAGTGGCGCGGATTTCGCTCGGTAAAGTAATCTATAACTCCGAAGGTATTGGCATTACGGAAAAAAGTATAAGAACAAAATTGTTCATAATTAAAAGTTCTACACTTCGATGATCGGTAAAATTTAATAAAATTGAATGGTTGGGGAGAAAACGACGAAAAATGGAAAAAAAGTAAAATTTTTGCCTTGCGGGAGTAATATCTTGAAAAATATTAATGTTAGAAAAAAAAGTTTCAGATAAAAAAGTTAGTAAATTTTGTTTAGAAAAGAAAAGGTCTCTACAATTTTTCGCCTAACACTAACCATTCTCGAGATATCGAGTTAAACGCGTTTCCATCGAAATGACCTTGAGCTGACCTCAGTACAACCCCTCAAATTGGAATTTATGCTCAGAATACACCCCCCTATCGATCCTCAAAATCCCCAAACTGTGTTCGCTCATGTTTATTTATTTCGTAATTTGACTGGAGTAAATATTGTGTTATTATTTCGATACTTTTACTGAGCTCACATTGCAAGTAATAACGTCTAATAAGGCAAAAAACGATAGTCGGACAAAATCAAACTTTCTAACTCGATACGATTAGTAATTACAGTAATCACTGCTATAATAAGCTGACCGCAGGAAGTAAAAGTCGATACTCAATGGGTTGTGGTTGAAATCGATACTTGACAGTGTTATTCGGGAAACGTGAGTGAGAACGATACATCGACGATATTTTTTTACTTATAAATAAGTAATCTTATAGCTACACATATACGTACATATTGTAGAAGAAAACACTTAGACAATTTACAAATACACCAGTCATTATAGACATTCGAAATCGAAAATTTGATAATAATTCCAAAAGTTTTCAAACTTCGGTCAAGTGAATGGTACATTGGGACGACAATAAATCTCATTTTGCAACCTTGTC
Organism: Pieris napi; assembly: GCF_905475465.1. NCBI lineage: Eukaryota > Metazoa > Arthropoda > Insecta > Lepidoptera > Pieridae > Pieris > Pieris napi. Next base: position 13,071,072 of record NC_062234.1, read on the forward strand.
CGCAGTCCGGAACATTGTTAAAATTGCATTAATAAATTAATTTTTGCTGTATGGTCGTGAAAAAAATTCCAAAAGTTCTGCAAACTTGGGGAAGTTTTCGATATAATATTTCATATCACGTATACAATTTGCAACCAACCTAAGTGTACGGAACATTTTTTGTTATTTATTTTATTTTCGATATATCTGTCAAATTTGCAGAACTTTTGGAACGTTTTCCTTCAGTTTAATAAAGAAAAACATTAATTTTTAATAACAAAAAATGTTCCGTACACTTAAATTGGTTGCAAATTTGACACGTGATGTAAAATAATATATTTAACACCACTCCAACTTTGCAGAACTTTTGGAGTTTTGGTCTCAAGAACTGAGCAAATTATCATTTATTGCATTTTTAACAATGTTCCGGACCGCAGAGCAGGTTGCAAAATTTTATAGTTTGTTTTAATACCACTCCCGACCTTTGGAATTTGAAAACTTTTGGAATTATAATGAATTAATTGTCTTGACTGACTGGACTAAAAGCCAAAACAGATTATATTCATAAACAAAATATACGAAACAGAAAACAAAAACAAGTCATCGATAGATATAAATTTTTTTTTTACTAGATACTGCTTAATAACGTCAAAAATATTTCCTTACTTTTATTTTATGTTTCTTTGGTAAGGTGCAAAATGTCAAAATCGTCATAAATTGTATTGTGCTTAGCTAGAACCCGAAACATTGGTGAATTACGTAGATACGTGTTCATACGAGGCAATTATGAATATTTTGTCGCATACGGGGCAGGGATTCTTAACGAAATTAATGAGAGCAATCTATCCGCCCATTAAGATAACAATTATACTTTAAAAGTCGTGTTCTGATATCCTGCATTTTTCAAGGCAAGTGATCTGTTTCGTGTGGATCCTAATTCTAAACGTTCTGCTTCGTTCAACCAGGAATGAGAGAGCTTTTCCTTCCTAAATAGACGTTAGAGTCTGGGCGCAAGAGATTCAGCGTTGGCGAATTATTATTTTTATATATTTTTTTGATATGAAGAATCAAGATGATTACTGAACTGAATGACATATGCCATATGACAAGTGTTGTCAATATTACAAATATAAGTTACTGCTACGAGTAATAAATAATAAATAAATAAAGCCTCGATTCTCTGACCGCTGGTTTCAAATAAAAAGAAATGACAAATTTCCATATATATCTGTGAAAACAGATTATAGACAATTCCTAGAAACGAAACGCCTAACAGTACCTTGATTTGTCAGTGGCTAACACCGTCTTTCCGTACAATAACAATCCAACGGCATGCGCCTTCATTTTACTTAAGTATATTATATTTTTACTCCCACTTCTATTATATCTTACTAAATGTGTTGTAAGTACTATGGACTCACATAAATTTGTTCATGTTCATTGTATTGCATGCCTTTTTGTGTAGCAGTTATTAATGTTAGGGCCGGATTGAACACGCCTCGCCGCCTCCGCAGACATAAATAAACGTAAGATACCTTACAGCGGTGTTAAATGCATTAATAATATTTTGATCGTCTATTGTTATTGTTTTATATGAATAAGTCTTTACTGGTTTAAAATTGGGGTATTAAACAAATACGACAAAGCTAGTCGTTAAGTGTAATTTTAAGCCGTATCAGTTCGACGTCCGTCGTTCCACAACTGAGCGTTTCTTAAGGCAGTTTTTGTGGAACGTGGAACGATCTGCTCACTGAAGTACCGAAGAAAAGAGCGTACCAATTCTTAAAAGACCGGCAGCGCACTCGCGAGCCCTCTGGCATTAAGAGTGTCCATGGGCGGCGGGAAAAGATTTTTCTGAGCGTTTAAACCCCGGTTGAAACCAATGTTAGTTTCATGAAGGTCGAGGATCGATCTCGTGGCTGACCAAGGCAAATTAAGTATCCATAATATGATATAATAGACCACAAGCCCATGAACAAAAAATACCTGTGAAATGACCCAACCTGAATTACGCTTAGAAGGCTGTTACTATGTCTGAAAATAGCTCTGAGCACTATGCCGTCATTTCTGAGCGGTACATGTGAGTACGTGAGTGAATGGACTTTCTCAGGTACAATGGGGGAATTTCGACTAATTATTAATGTACGGCTTTGTTATAAGTGTATAGATGATTAAAAATAAATGTCGAAAAACCTAGTGCCGTACAAAAGTGATGGTGCCGGAAGTCGGTGCAAATTTTTAATTCGACGACAGTTGCAGAAGCAATATAGGTCATTTATTACTGTACGGCATTTGTGTGATTCCTTTTGGACACATATACAGATACTTTACCCGTAAACGCCGTACATATTCCCAGCGGAGCGGTCGAAAGCCAAGGGTCGGAACCCTACCCCTACACCCATATACCCTAAGGTCATTGTAAAATGTACGGCAACATGTTCAAAATATTATTTTACACGGACAATAATGTTTTATAATTATGCCGTCCAAATATTATAGTTAATATTTGTGTAATTAAATATTTATCGAAATTTCAGGATTTACCAAGTTCTTACTGCTGTAAGATCAGAGAATAATGTACGGCAACTTGTTTTTTTACATAATGTTACTAAATATTACCGTTGTACATTATAGCCGTTCATTATAAATGGTAACAAATAAAAATATTATGATAAAAAATATATGAAATTTCCGAAATTTAGATGACTTTTCAAATGCTCCTAGAGTAATATGGGGAGTAATATTTTCAAAGATTATTGTTATTTTATATGTAACAAATATAAATAAACAAAAAAACCAGATGCCGTACATTTTACTCCAGATTATTCTTTACAGCTGATAAAAACTTCGACGACGTTTGAGGTGTCCCTTAAGGTCATTAATAACTGTACATATCTGAGTATACTACCATAAGGCTGTAAAGTATATTTACAGCCTTATAGCAAATATAATACAGGGCGTCCCAAAGTTATCAGACATGAAGAGAAAGTACCTTAAATATCGCAGATAGGGTATTTTACTAAAGGAAGACTTTATGTTATTTTTAAAAGTTAGTAATTCTGAAGAACTACTTAAGAAGAGTTATTAGTTTTTGGCCATTCTTTCGATTGGCATCATAAAAGTAGGGGTGTTTTTTTTTACATTTAAGTCGGTTCGATTCCCAGACGAGGCAAGTAATTTTTTAAAAATCTTTGAATGCAGAATTAATAACTTTAAAAATAACATAAAGTCTTCTTTTAGTAAAATACCCTATCTACGATATTTAAGGTACTTTCCCTTCATTTCCCATAACTTTGGGACGCCCTGTATTGGTAGGCGGTGGTAGCGGACTATCGAAAGTGTACGGCATTTATCTTTTATTAAAGATTGTCTTAAGTATTAATAACCTGTGTTATTGCCGTACAGATAAAAGTCACCGGAAAATGACTCTTTTCTGAGGAAAGTTATTTACCCCATACACCTATGTGTTCCACAAAAAATGTACGGCATGCTGGAAAATGTTATCTATTTGTGAAGTACTCTCAAGATCATTTAATTTTATGTTGTTTCATATCATCATCACCTATATGCTAATCAGACATATGTTGCGACCCTTGGCTTTCGACCGCTCCGCTGGGAATATGTACGGCGTTTACGGGTAAAGTATCTGTATATGTGTCCAAAAGGAATCACACAAATGCCGTACAGTAATAAATGACCTATATTGCTTCTGCAACTGTCGTCGAATTAAAAATTTGCACCGACTTCCGGCACCATCACTTTTGTACGGCACTAGGTTTTTCGACATTTATTTTTAATCATCTATACACTTATAACAAAGCCGTACATTAATAATTAGTCGAAATTCCCCCATTGTACCTGAGAAAGTCCATTCACTCACGTACTCACATGTACCGCTCAGAAATGACGGCATAGTGCTCAGAGCTATTTTCAGATATAGTAACAGCCTTCTAAGCGTAATTCAGGTTGGGTCATTTCACAGGTATTTTTTGTTCATGGGCTTGTGGTCTATAAGGCAGAAAATCTTAAATATCGTATTGAGAATCCGGAGTTCTCTACTTGGAGATTATACTGAATACGTAATTTCGTAATATTCAGACTTCGTCGAAACAAATTACAGTGAGAATTGTATAGCCTTGTTGAGATTCAATTGAGCATAACCAGTACTAGAGTAACCTGTAAATACATAATTGCATCTTGTATGGGAAATGATTCTAGGTTTGTGCATACAAAGCGATGCCTTTTGAGGGCTTTTGATCTATTTTTCTTTGCTCAATTCAAATAAAACATAAAGAAACATTGTGTTTTGTACTGAGCTGTTCCAAAATTAATTAAACAATTTCCTACGCACGGGACACGAAAATCATAAATCCTTTGTTTTTGCTGATCTGTTACTTCGTCGTTAAAAATATTAGAAGATAAATATCGTGATTAAATTAAATTTTAATCGAATTTTATTTGTTAATTTCTAAACGCTATTGCCGAGTAATTGTATATGTATGTAGTGACTGCTTTACGAGTATATATATTTTGATAAGAAAATTGGAATTTCAGATTTTTGTTGTTGATTTGATATACAACAACCTTTTTAAAACTTTTAAATTGAGCTTTATACAAATTAATATAAAAAAAATTGTGTGTATTTAAGTGGATTTCAGAATGGTTTAGATTTACAATTTTTTTTTTGCATTTAATACGTAGTAAAGGACAACGTCTTTTGAGTCTGCTAGTGTAGTATAAGTTAATGTTAATACAACTGTTGGAATGGAAACCTGATAATAGCCACTTACAACCATGAATTTCGCCCGAGCGTATTCACCGTCAGTGTATTGTATATTTTACTATTCCGGTTTCAGTTTTCCCCTTATAATGAATTATAAAGCTTTCACTGTCTCTGACATTTTCGGCTTTGCAAGTAAATCATTCGTCAAACGAGGCGGTAATAATTTATGCTAACTAAAACCACACCGTTTTTTCATCCCGAATTAATTCGCGATTTACGAAAGTAATGACGAAAATATTTGCGTTTTCTTTTGTTATAAAGCGTAAATACTATTTTCAACGAGAAAAGAACATAATTTAAACATTAATCAGTTTAATGTCTTAATTAAGCATTTCTCTTTACAAGATCGTATCAATGTTTTCCGAGTAAATATGCTGATTTAACAAGCATGTAATTAACATGTTATTACGGTATGTATTTATGACGATTACAGTATTATTTTTCCTTGAGCGGTAGTGTAGACGACGTTTTATATTGTGCAAATGCATGACTTTCCCCAGCCCGCAATATCTTGCCAATATACGACGGGAAAATTAATAATTACGCCACGTATTGGGCATAATACATCTACAATTAATTATTGTTTTTTCTTCATATATACTACTGCCCCCGCGACCTTCGTTTCTCCTTAACGTGATTTTACTTAGCCTATCCTTTCCTCTATAATATAAACCTCAGAGTTCAAGTCATAAGATTTTAAATAACAAATAAAAATAAGGATTGGTGATAAAGGGGTTAAAATTTAGGGTTATATGTATTTTTTAATGGCACATTATAAAAAAAATAAAATTTCGTCTAAAAAATAAAATGTTAGGGGTGGACAACCCTTATCACTTAGTGAAAAATAGACAGTAGCCGATTCTCAGACCTACTGAATATGCATATAAAATTTGATAAAAATTGGTCAAGCTGTTTCGGTGGAGTATGGGAACGAACATTGAACTTTTTAATAGACCCAAAAAGTCGAAGGCGTGTCAGGCCCAGAAGGCGTATCACCTACTTGCCTATTAGATTGACAAATGATCATGAAACAGATACAGAAATCTGAGGCCCAGACCTAAAAAGCTTGTAGCGCCACTAATTGTTTTTTTTTTACTTTTTAATTGTAAACATTATCATATTATAAGCATTGCGTTCGTGTACGCCGTCCGCACCGCACCTATTATCGAGGTGGTAAATTGGTAATAATTTGTATTACAATTTGTTTCTTTCTATTTGTTTCTTGGCAGCTATAAACTAGTAATTGAACACATAAATCAATTGCACAGTCTGTATTCAAACGCACGACCTCAGTGTTGAGTCACATATCCACTACTCCCATTTGAGAGCCCATAAGTTTAGTAAAATTTCACTCTTGTATCTACGTACAAAATTACTTGTACCTTAAGACTTAAAGTACTCTACCATATTTTTCTCATTATCGCTTCTAAAAATATCTCATGTAAATATCCCAGTTTCCCTATTTAGTTTGCTTCCTACATTTAATAGCATATTTTAACAACCAACTTATTCTTAAGAGGATTTATTTACGACTCTACTTTACGATCGCTGATTTCCCAATGGAGTTAAGATAACTATAGAATATCTTAATATCACTTTGCCTGCCTAATTAGAATTAAGTATAGGCAGTTTTTTACTAATATTTATAGAAAATATATATAGAAAGGAAAGATTTCTATTTCTGAGTGTGTAACGGCCGATTTTATTTCTAACTCCCTTCAATTTTGTGGATTCTAAAGCTAATAATTTATAATCTAATTTATTATCTACAAGCTATATTAGCTACCTAGTTTGATTAGATCATGGGATCGCAATGTGGGACTAGCGACAGATAAATTTTGTCAAAATCACATAGGTACTCAAACTCAAAATAACTTTATTCATATAGGTAACCAAGTACACTTATGCACGTCAACAGAAAATATGTTTAATTGATTCTAAATTTACATTCACTACCAGTTCGCAAGTCAAGGGCGTAGAATGGGCAAGACGAACTGGCAAAAACTCTCCGCCACTCATTTTAATTAACTTTTTAATAAAAATTCAACATATTTCTGTCATGAATAAAGTTTTATTATTTATAATTATTGTTATCGTAATTGTAAACTGTGACCTTGCCTTCGCAGATCCCGTTCGATAAACTTTTTATATCCTAGCTTCATATCCAGTCAGTAAGAATAATATCTATATATATGTTGGTTTATAACTCAGAAATTACTATTTTTAATATTTCTAGGCATGAAGCAGACACATGCCTTTGTTTTACTATTAATTTTGTTTAACTTTATCAAACTCTCGTCTGAACGAATAAATATCATGTATTAAAGCCACTTATAAGAGTTATGCAATCGATTGCAATTAATACTATTGAAGAGCTCATATAAAAAGACAATGTTAATAAGTTAGTGATTAAGTAATTACTCTCAACAATTGATATAAGAAATGCTCAATCGCGCCGACTTCTCGACAAGCGTTAATCAATGTTCACACATTAATTATATCGTGGAATTGTTAAAGAACATATTATGTTTGTTTAAATTGATGGATTTTTTACTTGTTTTCAAGGATATATATCTAAACGTTTATATGTTACAAATTTATTAATTTAAATCAAAGTCAAAATCATTTATTCATATAGGTAACGCAATTTACACTTATGAACGTCAAAAAAAAAAATATATACATATATGAAATGCTTCTAATTATACATTTACTGCCAGTTCAATTCAAGGGCGAAGAACAGTAGAGAAGAACTGGCAATAAACTATATATAATACTATTGTAATAGACGTCTAGTGTCTACGCTTTGGCGGACAGATCATTTGTGACCAATTAATGTTCCATCGTCACATACATTTTTGCCTTTTCTTTTTCTTTAAATAAATAAAAATATAACAACTTCAGCATTACCTTATGAGTAAGAATGTGTTTTTAAAAGGCTCCGGACTGAGAACTAACGGTATTTAATTAGCGCTATAATTACTCGCTTTATATTTTAATTAATGACAGTAGGATTAATTTAAATCTCCTTTGAATGTCGGATTTATGTGTCCTAATAATCTTCAAGTGTCAACACTGTTGATTTAACGAGTTCGTTTAAAAAGTTAATAAAAATTTCCACTTAATTGTAAAGCCACATTTAAAAAAAAAATTTTGAGTAACATAGGCCAAAATATGCTCCATTATAGACACATTATTGAATTCATTATATTTTATACGTGCGTAATGTGTACTAGAGTAGTGTTGACCAAGGGGCTTAAGTGTCGATGATCATCCCTGCACCAATGGAATTTTCTTCTATTGTGAAGGCAAACATCGTGAGGAAACTAGGAGATATGCGTCTCAATCCCAAAAATCTATGATACATGAGGCTGGTTAGTGGTTACCTACTTGTCTATAAAATAAAAATACCCATTTAGGAATGCCACTGGATTATTATTCATGCGTTCCATTTGTTCTAAGAAGAAATTCCAATGTTTTCTTTAAAATTCTATGTTAACATATGTTTGACCTTTAGCTAAAAAACAGCTTAGCTTTTAAAAAATCATAAAGGCTTGTAGTTGCAAATGAGGCTTTCGAAGCAGCTGTACTTAACATACATTATAACAATGACTCGTTTGAAACAATGCCTGTTTTGGCTAACAAAGCAATAAATTATTACTGACTACCCTCCTTTAAACTGCTTTGTTTTATTTAGTTTATTTTTTATTTATTTATTCAAGTTTACCACATCATACGTACAATCTACGGTATATTTTATAAGCTCTTTTATCTAAAATGTTTGACAATTTAGGTAAACATAAATGTTACAAAAAATAATACAATTAAAATATATAGGTACAACAAGATAAAACAAAAATACCAGAAATGTTAAGCCGAATAAAAACTACCAGCAAAACAGCGGATTAGGTATGAGATAAGCACTTAACAATGCTTTCTTTAAAATTGATCAGCCCACTACCGAATAAATCCAGCTCCGGATAGGTACTCGAAAGAGAGGTGCCTGAATTGCTAGGTTTTTGCAGACGGAATTCGCTAAATTTTGCTGATTGACCTTGGGAATGAGCAAGGGACGACAATGTTAATGTCCCGTAAGAGGTAACTGCTCTGTATTTAGCAATTTATACAAGAACGTAACACCGACTAAAGATCTCCAATCGTACAGTGATATTATATTAAATTTCTTGAGTCGCTGTACTGTGTACAGGTGTCTATAAAAAAATCCTGTACTAATAAACGCTAGGTGTCGAATAAAGTATAGTATCTTTGAATGCTTTCAATTCGTTGCAAATAAATCGCTTTAAATGGAATTATAAGGTTTCAAGGAGTAAGTAATTTATTATATCGGTTTTTACATAATCTCTTCCGAAAAAATATCCTTGAAATCCTATTGCATAACTCGTATTTTTTGGCGAAGTCCGCCGAGGCCTCCCAGTGAGGCTATGGAAATTCACTTCCTGTCCCTATCCGCTTTGCTCCTTCTCTATCTTACTTTAAATCTCTAATGTACAAGCACTACTTGCCCACATCGTATCCCTATAATATTAACAATGATTAATGTGTCCTTCAAATCTGTTTTAATTGTTTTGTTCTTTTCTTGAATAAGTTATGTGTGTTTGTAGTTTTGCACTTCTTGCGCTCACCTTATTTAATTTTATGATATATTGCCATAATTATATTTTATTTAATATAAATGCTCTCTCGAACGCAATAACCGTTGTTCTCCTTATTATTTAATGATCATACTGTACTGATTTTTTCAACGATGTGTTTTATTGGGATAATGATGAGAAAATTATCGTACTAAGTTGATGTCACTGTGTGCTAAGGACGAGTTTAGGGTATTTATTGGGACTATGACATCATTTATTCGTCCGCTGTGTAGGCGTAAGTTTGAGAAGCTATTAGACTTAAAATACCAGTGCGTCATATTCACGTTTATTGGTTGAAAATATGTTTTTTATTGCCATATAAACGTTATTTATGGTAACTGTTAGATTTTATCTGATATCATTTATTAATTGCTTATGATGAAGAGCATGGCGGTTTAGAAGAGAGACCTAATTTTCTACCAGATCTTCTCGTCCGTTGTACCCTCTTGATTTGACACTTAATATTTAGAATCATAAGCACACGGTTCAAAAGTGGACATTACCTAGGACGCGGGGCGGGGATTAAATTACGCATTATTGTTAATATTATAAATTATTATCGACTTTCCAATACATTACACATAATGATAACTTTTAGGTACTGGGTGGTCACGAAACGTTTTACTATTGGGTACAGAAAAACGTTACGGCGCGTTACATGGGGCGGGGTCCAATAATCTCCAAAAATTGCGTGACGTAATATTTGAACGCTCCCTAACTGGGAGGTTTGGTCTTGACAAAATAGCTTTAAAAAAACATTACGTACACGTAACGAACGTTAAAAGTTATTTCTTTGGCGTAACAAGGCCTTATTCTACGTTTGTAGAAAAAACTACACTAACAATAGAAAAAAGGTATTTAATACATTGAAAGTTTTATTATAAAGCATTATCTAGTTAAATAAAGTTATTTAAATATAAAAAAAAAAATCTACATATTTAAAGAAATTTACATTTTTTATTTAAAATGTTGACTATGTTAACTTCTGGGTGTAGTTTTTTGCGACGGTGTGCGGGTGTCGGTTTTTTGCGCGCATCGTAAAAATTTACTCTCATAATTTTTCCGTAACGCGCCAAAAGAAGTATAACTTTAAAAATGTTAATGAATCAGACGTGGATATGAGGCTTGCCCAATGACGGATAATGTTGCACACATAACGTAGTAATGATATTTACTACTATTTCGCTCCCGTAAGTTTTGTTTTAGTTTTGACAAATTTTGGCACAGAAAGAGAATCATCATGAAGCAATGGTCGTCCGACAGTTGGAGATTAATAACGGCAACATTTAGTCGTAATTCACAATGTTGAGTGTTCATTCATTAGTTCATTACTGCTTTCCGGTGGAATGAGACATGTTACGGTCTGGCAGATATAAATCGATTGTATTTTTTGATTCGGTAAATGAACCATGGTTTACAAATATTCTTTTGCTTTCTTATATTATTATATGTATATGTACGTTTTTGACACACGAACACAATATATCTTAAATCAATCCGACGAAATCGGGTTATAAAATTACGTAAAGTTGCACTTTAATTTTTTTAATTAAACACATATATATTGTTTACAATGGTGTATTTTATCTATAACATTATTTAATACAATAAGCGCAACGTATTCCTACTTTTTTAAACTTCACTTAACGGTGACTGTTATCAGCGGTTGTAAATTCCTTTAGTATTTATTCTACTGCTAGATATTTGAATAGATTTTTCAACGCATCTGCTTTGGTCGACGTAAAAGTAGAAAAAATATTTTTTAATCGACATAAAAACCTTATAAGGTTTTGAATTTGACGTGTAATTGGTAAAGTTTAAGAATATCTCTTCTCATTTTTAATATAAAATAATAGTAGAATAATTATCTGGTAATATTATGCCGTCACAAATTTATACTCTTAATTTTTGTTTAATATCATATACTAACTCAAACAGATCAGAACTTAAGATTAAATTTCGTAAAATTATTCTGTCTTAAGCAGTACTGGTGTTAACTTACGACAATAGGTAGAGAACCTAAGAGTAAAAGCACTACAACCTTTGCTCTCAGCCTCCGATTTCTGTATCTTATTCTGGATATATTTTTTTAACTTTTGGGTCTAATAAGGCATGCCGTTTTTTTCACGATATTTTCCTTCACTGTACGAGTGTTAATGACGCACGAAGAAAGAAAATGTCGGTGTACATCCGGGATTAGACACGACCTCAGGGTTCGGAGTCGCACGCTCAGGCCACTGCTCATATATTATAATATTTTAATTACGTAACCACAATACAATCTATTTAAAAAACGCTGGAGAAATACGCGTCCGCCTATAGTTTCAATATATCAAATTATTGTTTATGAAAAACTAACATTGTGTAATGTCTTATGTAAGAGGTCATTCACCTTTGTTCGTGTTGATAGTGACTCATGCTACGTGTGCAAGGCTTAAATTTCCATACTGCATTTTGGTTAAAGAAAAACATATTTCAGTGTAACAACACATACATACCTTTGATTGTATTTCTAATGCTTTTAGGGTTAGTCAATTATGGCGTTTTTAGTTTAGAACATACGAAAATCTTGTGTTATATTTCAGAGATGATAAAATGATCGGAACACAATATAAGGCATTCAACTCCTTATCGGTCAGGTACAGTGATTGCAATATATTGATAAAAACTAAGTTCTAGTCCAATCTTTTAATCTCTATGCAATATTTACTTTCTATATATATAGAAAAAAAATTGAGTTTTTGATTGGATACAAATATAAATGATAGGATTTCTAAAGTTAAAGTAATTGTGAATAGAAAATGAGTTATTTTACGTTGTAAAAAATATAATGTATCTAGAAAATAAAATACTATAGGACATTTTAATTAATTATTTAAATTGCTGAAAGTTGAAACATGAATATATTTATATATATATGTATTTGTAGTGTATGACTTCATTTCTAAAGGGCTTTAACTTATACAAATGTTAGTACTACTGAAGAGCTTTTGTTTATTGAAAAACATTTACACAATGCGCTTAATTTAGTAAATAAGTTTATTAGTCAAAGATTATTATATATTGTACAGACAGTCAATACTAAGATTAAAATATAAACTTAAAAAGTAACTTACAATAATAATTCTCTTAGCAGAGATCGTAAAAGCTGTAGACAGCAGTGATTTGAACAAAGTGAACGATAATGGAGTGTGTGTTGTTTTAGTTCGGAATACGGATCAATAACAAAGGGGAACGCGGTTTCATATAACTACTGGATATGATTTTTAATATTACTACAGTTTCTGCGTTAATAATTTGGCTTTATTAATAAGGTTTGTTAGATTTGGTACTTGACAAATGTGAGTTAATAAATTGTGAGAAATCACATATATAATTGATAAGCTTAGCTATAATAAAATCTAGATATTATATAACAAAGTCCAGTGGTTGTATATATTTGGTCAAAATAACCGTTGAGGATCGTGGCTATTCACGACTGACGACTGATCGTGTGATGCGGACTAGCCTACGCTGTTTTAGTGGGTATGGACAGTAGCGGGTCCCACATTACTCCCTAGCACAAAGCATATACATAAATACATATAAAAAAGCAGGTTTCATGAGGTTACATTAGGCAACAGGTGGCCTTATCGGTAACAAGCGATTTCTTCCAGGCAACCTTAGTATGGAACAATAAAAAAGAAACACCTACAAAGGGTCAAGAAGTGCATAAGTAATTAACAAAAAAGAACATCAAATGACATGTTACACTTACTATAACTAACAAAGTAAAATGTAAAAAAAATAACAATAATATAAACAAAAATGAAAAGCTAATCTGAGGGTTAATGAATCACAATTATTATACAACTAATTACCAGACAGAAGAAAAAAATATCAAAAAGAAGATTTTTATGAAAACTAAGTGCACGATGAAAGAAAAAATAAATAATCTCGTGCTCACTTCAAAGACCGATTAATTTGTCCCAAACCCTTCAATTATCTATATATCATACCTGCTGTTTTTTGTCCGTCCCTCGAATGTTTGGAAACGAAACAATCCGTAAAACAATAGTTAATTCAAATGGGATCACTCTTCACCAATTTAAATTTTTTATTGCGTTTTTAGGGGTTTTTAGATTTATAACCGATGCGCTGTTAATATCCTTGTTGGTGTTACAACTTTGTGGATGTTCTAAAAAATGTGTTAACTGTGGTTGATGGTATGGAGAACATGCCATAGATAATGGATTTTAAAATTGGAACAATGTTGGCGGATTATATTCTTTGTAGTATATAATGAGTTGTTCCATGTTTAAATTTACTAGTAAATGATAATTTATTTTTAAACTCATACCAATATTTTAGTCTCTTTTAATCTTAATAAATAAAATACATTTTTTAAATTAGCATTAGAAATCTTTAATAATAAAAAAAACAGTGGCGCTACAGACTTTTTAGGTCTGGGTCTCAGAATTCTTTATCTGTTTCGTTATCATTTGTCAATCCCGTGCGTGACACACGCCGTCAACTTTTTGGGTCTTAGGCAAGCCGGTTTCCTCACGATGTTTTCCGTCACCATTCTAGCGAATGTTAAATGCGCACATAGAAAGTCCATTGCTGCACAACCGGGGATCGAATCTACAACCTCATGAGAGTCGCACACTGAACCCGCTAGGCCAACACTGCTCTTTTAGTGCCCATTACCTTTAAACTGCATAATATCAAAGTTTCAGTTTAAAATAATTTGATAGAATTTAATCGCCGGCAGAGATTTATAAAACTCACAAATATTTGCAATAATTATTTAATTTTTGTTACAGTTGGCTTCCTAATACTCGTCTTCTACTTATGGGGAGCTCCGTATGAGCGAGGCTTCTTCTGCGATGACGAGTCCCTTAAGCACCCGTACAAAGAATCTACAGTCACCAACATTATGCTATACATCATTGGACTTGGTCTACCCGTATTCACGGTAAGTTCAACTTCATCTATGACGTAATTATAGCCGATTTTAACACTTAAAACACGGAATATGGATTTAAATGGTTCTTTAACTGACATAAAATCTAATTTTAAATTTATTTGCAATGTTTTAAATAAAAGATTAATGTTAGGACTCGAAGTATAAGTTTGACAATCATATAAGTCAAGAGTCAAAAATCATTTATTCTTATAGGTGACATGAATGATGATGAAATATACACTAAATGCTTCTATTTTTACATTTACTGCCAGTTCTCAAATCAAGGGCGTAGAACGCAAGAGAAGAACTGGCAAGAAACTCTCCGCCGCTCTTGTGTCTTGTTGTCATACTTCATACATTTCACAAAGAAATGCAATGCATGACAAATATCGACCCAGTCTATTTATTCTAGGTTATTTCAAAATCTATAAATCGGTGATTGAAAAATGCTATTAGCTTATATAATTTTCATTATTGTTTTTTATAAAATGTGAGCCTGCGGGTCTGACAAAGGCCATATCTGCAGCCCATATACACCCCTTTTAGCGGATGCGTTGTCGTCTTTCAAACGCTCTTAATTAAGGAAAAGAAAAAACTTTATTATGTTAAAAGGATGTTTAGTTAAAAAAAAAGTGCACTAGCCCTACACAAGGATTCCCTGTGTCGCGGGCAGATAGTCTTCCATTTGATATATTAATGGTACTTGACTTAATAATTTCTACTTAACACATACAATTTTATAATAAAAGTAATGTTGCACAATACGACAGGAGAAGATGTTGGTACACAATACATCGTATTTAAGATAATGGTAATCTGGTTGTAAAAATAAGTTTTGAAAAGTACTCGTAATATTCAGAATTAAATATTTTATTTTAAAACCCTGTAAACATACTACGCTAAGCTTACGTCGTGTTTATTGGTACTTTGACAATTGACACTTTGACATTACCTTTCTCAGTAACCGAAGTGTGACTTCTTGGAGCCGATCATCGGCGGTCAATATTGACCAATTGAAATGTTTGAGTAACCATTAGTTATTGTCACCTTTTGCTTATGTTACATATTACTTAGGTCTTGTAAATACCGTGGGCACACTTTTTGTTAGATAAATATTTCAAGAACTATTATAAATATTCATTTGTTGTGGTTTTGTATCTTAATCCAAATTTCGTTTCGACGGGATTGCCGATTGAAAAAGTATTTATAAATATATTATTTAAAAAATAAACTCGACCCCAAATTTAGTAAAATTATTATATAACAATTTTTCTATGATTAAACGATAATGTGAGTACAAAATATACTATGTTTGAGCAAAGACATATTTATATTTGTTTGTTTTAGTGCTAGAAAAACTAGAGTATATATATCACTATAGAATGTAAAGATATAAAATTCTAAGTGAACGTAATCTTATTAATTAAAATCTTATATGGTACTAAAACGTCAGACTAACAATGCTTTATCGCACACGTTGATTGACGCATCTGTTACAGTATGTTCAGTTATTTGCACCTGGCTTTACGCAAGGCTGAGCAACGGAATTACGTGGAGAAATAAAATATTTTTTAATTTGCGTCACTAACAACTCAGTCAAAAAAATACTATAAATTAATAACAGAAATAGCTTAAAATATAATACTGGTGTAAGGATAGTGAAATAATCTCAAAATAATTAATTCAAAATTTATATACTTACTTACATAAGATATACTTTACGTTTGGTTGAAACGGCAGTCATACGTACTCTTTATAAAAACTATTCGTTGCAATTACGACTCGCATTTTAGATTACACGTGATCGTTTATGAACTAATACCAGATTATCATCAGAATGTTTTCCCTAAATGCTGCAATATCGTAGCCAGTGAGTGACTTACTCTACACACATTACTATTCTACCACGACACGGCAATAGCAGCGACAGAAACTCACGCTGCCCACTTCCCTGTCTGACATAGTGTAAACGTGGAAACGCATTCTACCCTATGGCATAATAACATAGCATAGTACGTATAGTAGTATGTGTGGCATATAGTATGTAGCAATCTTCTGCCTGACGCACGCCGTCTAATTTTGAGTCTCTTGCCTCACGATTTTTGCCTTAACCAGTAGCACATAAAAAGAGAAATCTCTAGCCAAGAAACTCGGCTGGGTTTAATTTCTTTCTACCATCAATTCATTTTAAAGAGTACACAAGTAATTCTCTAAACGAAACTATCTATTAACTTTAGTAAAGCTTTGTGGTTAATATTTGACACTGGTTCCATTAATTAATCGCTTTATCAGATGATATTGACTTGATAATAGTTATCTATAATCGGACGCTTCCCTGAACCCTAATGTGATTCAAGATTAACAGCTACTGTGTTATTTTAACAATGAATGTTAATGTCGGGATATACGAGTGGGTTTTGTACAATTATTGTGGGAAAACTGTTTTCTGTAATTTTCTAATTTCTGTGTTTTTATTAATGGTACGGTGTTATTGAAAGTCAATGTAAAAGTAAAGCCAACGGTCTTATAGAATGAAAAAACAACTAGTATTTGGTTACCATGGTTACAACGTTATTTCCATAGGAAAGGTTCCTAACTATAGTAGTAGTAACAGAACAGTAACGAGATCGAATAGAGAATTATTTAAATTTTCAGTACTGTCATATTTAGTGCTTGTTTAAGTATGTTTTTGTATAGAAGTATCATTTTAGGAGTGATAAAAATATTTTTTATTTTGTATCTAATTTTTTTAATTTAAAAATCCTTTTTCTGTCAATTTCGTTTTACGAAAACAATTTATTTAACTGAACCCAAAAATGTGAGATTACTATCACTACTGGTTTATTTTATTACAAGAACTTGGTAATAGATTCCTTGATTTAAATGTTTATGCCTTTATTAGTGTGAGAATGGTTTGTTACGCGTCGGTGTTACCTGTTATGAGAAAAATATATCACTTTTTTCTTTTCAGTGTAATTATTGTTCATTTTTCTGTTACTACCGTCATGGCCTAATTGTTAATACGATATGTGTATATATATATTTTTGTAAATTTACATAAACCAACTACTAACAATCGCTACCTAAATACAATATCTAAATTTAGAGGTTTAAATGTAAAAATTGTTTTTATACATAGTTTCTTAAATAAGCGAAAACCGTATAAATATCAGTTGAGTAGTTTATGATTTGATCGCGTTCATACAGCCTTAATTTACGTCTGTAACGTATTTACGCAAGGAAACAAATATAAAACACGGATATAAATCTAATGACCTAGTGCAGTCTAATAACTCCACATACACACCCTGACTTACTTACACAACACACTCCAATATGGTATATACTTAGTTAATATATATTTAATCCACATTTATTGAATTTTTCTTTCCTACGTTTTTTAAATGTTTGACCTTTTTGTTGAAATTATGTATTCCATATTTGGCTATATTATTAGTATAATTGTTTTTTGTTATGTATAATTTCAGTTTGGTGTAGGTGTAGGAATTAAATACATAGAAGAGAGCTTGGGTTGCCTAAGAACTAAAAGATACAGATAAATGCATAAAAAGAAGTGAAGAAAAATAATAAATATAATTTATAGGCTGCTGACAATTTGATAACATCTTTAACACACAATATCTTACAATCTCACAGAGCAGGTAGTGGTTAGACCGGTACACCACTTTTTTCCATATTTGTCGAGTTTCATTCATGAATTCCTTTTACGACCATTTGACATTAATTGAATTGGAACCCGTGTAATTACTCCATTGGAATGAATTATAGCATCCTTTCCCATAGACACTAAAAACATATTTATGGCCCTCTTTTCGATTAATAAACGATTCAATCAAAATTAAATTATCATTTATATTAAAAATAATCATTCTAAAATTAAATTTACAACCTGTTTTAAAAAGGGCGTAGACCACGAGAAGAATTCGCAATAATCTCCGTCACATGTTTTTTTTTACTATATGTTTGTAAGCCTGCAGGCATTAGTTCACACGAAAACAATCAATTCTAGGAAATAGCAATTCGTAAATAATTTTTAACCTTAAAAAAAAATAAGGTTTATCATAGCCAAATAAAAAATTGAGTAGTTAATCTAATCTTTGTTTATAAAATAAATAAATAAAAATGTGTTAATTCATTATTAATAGATGCATTACATTGTGTTAGATTTGGGAACTCTTTTAAATAAAAAATACCTGGTAATTAATACCCAGGCCAAAGTTAATATCCATAAATTATATTGTTAAATTACTTTTTTTAAGTAATTTAATAAAAATTTTAAATAATTAAAGGACCAATTAAGTGACGCACAACAGAAACAAACTCCATTTTCCATTAATTAAATTAATGGCTTTCTTGAAGTGTACAATGTAATATAGAAAATGAAAATTTTCCCTTTCATTGACGGTTCAATTTCCTTAAGCCCTGATCGGAGGTGACTAATTCGTCTAATGACGTTTGATGAATGAATTCACGCTCGCTATATCTTACGTTAATCAAGTATTCGATTAAAATATTGAGTAATGTCGTTAGGGAAATGTTAATTGTCTAGTAATTGAATGTGGACAATCTTATAGTGATTCGTATGATAATAGTGATTTCTTCCAATAACTTTGATAATCTTTAAATCCTAAACTGGATTCGGACTCATTTTGATGAAATTTTCTGTTTCTGTTTAAGTGGATTCGAGAATTATTAGATTGTGTATTTAAAACGTGTACAGAACAACGTCTGTCGGGTTCTCTGGTATAGATTACAAAAGAGTAAATATAAGTCTTTCCTCCAACTTCGATTTGGTTCCCTTTGGAGTAGACTCTTGGGCTGTAGGGTTCAAGTGCACAGGCGCTTATAAACGATTTAAGTTGGTACCTGGTAGGTAGTGAGCGAGGAAAGCACCGCTCGAACCAATGAGTATCGCATTACAGCAAGGAAATGCTGCCAGCGTTAAAGGTACACCGCCACAGGGACCAAACTCTTAAAACTAATTTTATTTCTAAGCTCTAAACTCTTAAATTTAATTTTCTTTTTATTAATTTTTATTATTAATATGTAGCTTAAGAAAATTGTAAATACTGTATATTTGATTGTTATTATATTCATGTCTGATGACATAACGTAGTCTGCCATTATAATACCGTTACCAATGTCGAAGGTGACTTGGAAATCGTAAAAAAAGGATATTAGCTAACTTATATAGAACTCTTGTATCATTTAAGTGTAATCTAACTTAACTTGGAATTAAGTAATTATTTTTACGTTTTTGACGATATATGAGCGTAAATTAATCGAAAAATGCTTAACAAAGCTTTATATATAAAATATAAGCTTTTATTTTTAATAAAAAGTTACGGTGGTATTTTTTCAGATTAATGGAAGGTACTGAAAAAATTGTACGGGATAAAAAGCGGTGACTTGCATAAATCATCTGTTTTTAGTAAGCTCATCTAATGTTGCACCGCTATTAATGGTTATTTACACTGACAGCATGCAAACGAGTTGTAGACCTTATAGGAATCGGAAATAGCTTTACTTGGAGAACTACACGTACAATAGTGAGTAAACGAGCCTACGGGTCACCCAAAAAGGGCAGTCCTCGCATGGACACCCATTTTTAGTGAGTGTGTTGCCGGCCTTTAAATTGACAGCTAGTTCCGCATAATGGTGGGCAGAAAGTTCTTTTTGAAACGCCTAAATCTTTATTATATTTTATTATGATGTAGGATATGTATTAGGTACATTATTTGCTAGTCTTCACAGAAAAGATTTTTTAGTGTCCGATATCCTCATTTCACCTTCACTATTGCATTGGCATACCTACTGCCAGACACTAT
The DNA here is from genome assembly GCF_905475465.1 of Pieris napi. Taxonomy (NCBI): domain Eukaryota; kingdom Metazoa; phylum Arthropoda; class Insecta; order Lepidoptera; family Pieridae; genus Pieris; species Pieris napi. The sequence goes on from NC_062234.1 coordinate 13,091,283, forward strand.
GTTTACGTGAACTCTGATATTTTGTTGATATTTTTATTTGATTACGGCTAGTTTATTTCGAAAGCTCTTTTGATATTAAATTTCAGTTTATTTGTCTATTCCTAATTCATTTGAGTGTTCTATGTACGATTACTTAATTGTAATAATGAAGTACAGTTAGTTTAGTTAGTTGTAGTAGTTACGAAATGCTGAAGTATTAGTATTTGGGGATTACCATTGTCAAGGAAGACATTCAAAGATCAACCGAACAATACAAAAGGAGACTTTAGCAACACGTCAACCCCCTGGCTTCTGGCCTCTTGGAAACGGCGGACTGCGTGATTTGGCTAAGAACGGCGAGACTTGGCGTAGTATAATAGTTTGCGAGTTACGGAGAGAAAACAGATTATTGGATTTGCATTCCTAATTGCCTCAAAATCATATCATGAAATCTGATAAAAGCCAAGAGGCTGATTGCAGATGGGTACAAAAACTAAAAAAAAATTGTCTACTTATTTACACGCGTTGGAAGTTAAACTTCTTTGGCGTAACAAGACTAACTTCAGGGTGTCGGTTTTTTGTGACGGTGTGCGCGCGCATCGTAAAAATTTACTTACATCAGTTTTCCCTAACGTACCAAAAGAAGTAAAACTTCAAAAATAGTTTTGTTAGTTATATCCACATAAATACAGTGATTGCATTTATTTCGAGACAGAAAGAACCACACTGTTTATTTACGCTCGAGTTATGTAAATAATGGAGTGGTTATGTAAATGATATATAAGTTTAAGTAGTTAAAATAAACCTGACAACCAAATAAATACTATTAATATCATTAAATTAGTAATAGATCCAGAAGTATTAACATAAATTCGAAAACGAATCCAACGGTTTCACGTTTTCACACTTAAAGTAATTGAATATATAATGCAGTGCTTTCGCAGTAAATATGTTTGGACTAGTATAGTTACATTAGTTTCAGCCAAGAAATCCATATATAAGTAGAGAGATTTGTACTAAGTCATTCCTTAAAATCTACTCACTCTTAGGAATGACACATGACGTACGCTAACACACGATCTCAGTGTACAAAATTTTCATATGAAAGTCACTTAATGCTAAGCCTCGTAAATTCTTTCTAAGTAATTTTTAATACAATATCACGACCCAAAAAGAGGTTATATAAAATGTTTGTAGCCTAAACACATTTATGTAGGAAGTGTTCGTAAATTTGACTGTTCACACAGAAATCTTATCAGCCTTATCTAGACGTAGACACTTTACTCAACCGTTAATGACCTTAAAGACACGTGCGAATCGACTCGTGGATGTGGTAATAAGTTATATACATAGCATTATATATAACACGGTTTTGTAACAACAAAACGTAATCCCTTAGTAATGAGTAATGACCCTGAGTCTTTCAACCTTACTTATTCTTAAAAGGGCAACGCACTCGCCAGCCTTATAACAGTGAGCCTCCTGCACCTTTGGAACTGATTTAAAAGAACAAGGAGGCAGAGGGACACATGATGTTTAAGTATTACCTCATGTCAAAGACATGTCAAAGGTAATAGTTATGGCTGCTCTGCCTTACAAAAAAATTAATGACTAAAAACTTGGCGATTAAAAAGAGTAGCGGAGTGTTTCTTGACAATTCTTGTTGCCCGCTCTACGCCCTTGACTTGTGAACTGGTAGTAAATGTAAATTTTCAATCAATTTAACATATTTTCGGTTGACGTTCATAACGTGTACTTGGTTACCTATACGAATAAAGTTATAAAAAAAAATGTTGCCGACTTCAGAAACCCTTGTACAACTTGCAGGTTAACAGGAAGCATCCCCGTTGTATTTGACCAATATGTACACGGTATATAATTGTATTTACAAATAAACAACAATTAATATTTCTCTTATGAAATATTGCAGTGATAAATGAACAATGTCAACGAGAATGAACCAAGACATCAATGTCATCATTTGTCATTCTAGATAATGCCCATCTAATTTAACATATTTTAAGCATGTTTCTTTTTTTATTAAATGTATAATTCGTTCAGATTTAACAGTAATTTAATCCTTTAAAAACGTTTAAATTAAAACACCCAATAATAAATTATTTAAATGTTCTGGGTTCAGGCTAAGGAATGTGGATTTTTTTCTTATAATATAATAATTATTAATCTACCAAAACATATAAATTAATAAACAACTTCGATCTCGAGTGTCAGTCACTTTACATCAGTTAGTTCACTCACTATATTTACTCTATCTAACTCTATTTTAATACTCAAAAAGGACCACCAACAGAGAGGGGCTTTGACGTGTAAATCTTGATTTAAGTATGTTATCTGCAACAAGTGTTGCCTCAACCGTCAAAAAACCTTGTATCAATTTAAACAAATGTTATCTGCGACAGAATCCATTAGCACCTTAAGGTTTTGTCTGAATTTTCTGGTTTAGAAGTCCGTGTACGGTTTTGTTGTTCTTTATTGCTATTTCTTTTGAAACTAATTAATCTTCTGTAGTTCTAACATTGTTATTTAGGTGTTATTAAAATCATTCTTATTTCATAATTTTCAAATGACGTTAAAACTTTGACAGCCTACGTTATGTTATGACTTATGAATGTCTATGGTGTTTGGTCTATTATATTGACAATTGACCAAATGTATGGTAATTATACAATATACATTATACTTTGAAAACATCATATATATAATCAATATAAGTCTTTATTTATGATATGGGTAACATAATTTGGCGCAAACAAACACATGAAGTGGACTTATCTTAATCTCGGCCATTTTGGGTATTGGAGAAAAGTTCATGATACTTTAAAGGCAAAAGGCTACTCATCTATCAGGGATAAAGTTATTTTTAACTATGTAAAAATTGACCACCTGAAAGCAACTTTAAGAATGTATAGACGGCCCATTACGCATATTTGTTTTCCATTAACGTGTTTGTCATGCCCGTGGTAAGTTTGATAGCGTCCAAAAAACTACGTTTGTTCACATTATCGGCTATTAGACTAGTTTCGGTATTGTATTTGTTTATTTTATCGTTAGCGTTGCTTCTTGGGGGTTTTGAACTGTGCTATCATACTGCGTTATACTAATTTATGAAGACGTATCCTTCATCTTTTACAAACGACTTTCATGTTTCCAATTTAATCCTAAGAAATCATTAGATATTACCTTTTAAATATGTAATTATTTTTCGTTAAATTTTATCCAACTCAGATCGCCATATGGTATGGTGAATTACAGAATTATTTTTACGTGGATAATTGGAACTAGCTTGAAAATCCATCGAATCGTTACACTTATATTATATAACGAATTGTCGAAATTTGGTGAAGGACGCGATTAAAGTCGGGAACTCGTTAATGGTGTCATTGCCGGTGTTCCGATGTCTAAATTTAGCTGACATGCGGGTTGTATCTCAGCAACGCGGCTATCGCTATAAATAAACGTTATCAATGTGATTTCTAAATTACATCAGTTGTCACGTATGGGTCAATTTGATAATTCTACTTATCTTTTTGTTCTTTATTAGCTAGTTACAAAATCGTAGAATTATTTTCAAGTTTACCATTCGATTGGTAATAGTTTTGTCTTCAGTAACTTTATCCTCGTATCCAATTTTCCCTTCATTTGTTTTGTTTTTATCTATTTACTTCTATTTTATCTAATCAACATCACCTAATCGGTCAAAATCTTCTATGTAAACGACGATTTATAAAAAAATTCATCCGGTTAATATATTCTACAGTATCGGTAATAGTTGAATCTTCAGGAATTTAATCCTCGTCATCAGTTTTAGGATACATTTTCCCTTCATTTGTTTTGTTTTTATCTATTTATTTTTTGTTTATCTAACCAACATCACCTAATCAGTCAAAATCTTCTATAAACGTCGATTTATAACTTTTCATCCGGTTAATATATTCTACAGTAGCTTGAATTCCTTTTGTGATAGTTTGGATTATGTCAACATCTTATTTAAAGATACCGAAGATGACCATTAATCACAAGGTTTTTTACGAAATAGCATTCCTTTCTATCTCCTAAGTTGGACAGAAATAGTACACTATATCCAAATTTATGTTAGGTTTAGGAATGATAATCCTTTTTGTACGTTTTGGGGACAGCAATAAAATGTGGCAATAAAGATAGTGATGCGGTAATGCGTTCAAATGGGCCGGGCACGGGTAAATTGCCTGTGGCTAAAGGTTGACAAAGATACTTTTATAATATATCAACCTTTGCGACCACACTGAAAAAGGATGTTTGAATACCTAAGAAATTACTTTAAGGGTCTGGTGTACTACAGGGCTTAACATTGGAAGTTAATAGTAGGGTGTCGCGGAGTCTTCGTTACTCACTAAACCTCTTTTAGAGTCATATGCCTACAATAATCGTAAGGACTTGTTTATTTTTAATATATTTTTGGAGTTTACTCCTTAAGAAACGATTTGAGTTATAAGGCCCGGCACGGAAATTTTATGAGGAGTAAAATCAAGTGTAACACGAAAAGGTGAGGCGTTATGTGTAACACGAAAAGTTGAGGCGTTATGTAGAAAGACATTGTCAGTGTTGACAGGTGTAAAAAATAAAAGTAGATTGTCTAGCGTGCCATAGAGTTTTGTCAATAGTAATGGTCAGTGAAATTAAAACTAAAAAGATTGTTCATTCTTATTCTTCTCTTATTATAGAGGTAACTTTGGTCACAGAAAGAAAATCCTATTTGGGCATAGATGATGTAGGTACTTTTTATTACTACTACAAACATTTATATTATAAAAACATATATTCTTACCACCTTAAGTATCAAAATATGGTCGACACCCACAGAACATTATCGCCATTTTATAAGGTAAGTAACGTAAGGAGTAAACTCCAATCGTGCGTCGTAGCTGACACACACACACTTTTTTTCTTTACCCTTTATTTTATAAAAGACGGCATGATTGCATTATATCTTATCGGTGTGTCGTTATTGACACGGTCCAATTAAAAACTTAGATTTCAACCATCTTATTAAAAAAAAATTAACGCTGTATCAGTAGGTACTTCAGTTAAAACTTAATTAAATTATTTTTATTAATATTGAATTAGGTACTCTCTCACTTGGTCAAATACAACGTGTTTTGAAATAAAACACCTAAAAATAATAGTTTCGACAAATGTTCGTGTGAATTCATATGAATGAACACTTTGTTATATTGTGTAAATATATTTAGCAATTTAAATAAACAATGCGCCATAAACAGCTTTTAAACGATGATGATTGAGATTAAATAACCTTCAATATTATTAGCATATTTGTTTATATTATCCTATCTTATCATAATTTCCATAATACTTTTTTTAAAGTCGCCTTGACTGCATGGAAGTTTCTTAGATGCGATAGGCACGCAATGCTGCATTACGAGACTTAGCACTAAGAACTTTATTTCTAAAATAAATTCCTTTAACAAAAACCTACTCCAAAATGCATTAAAATGGTTAATTATTATTATATCTTTAATTAATAATATTTTTTGAATGAAATGTTAAAATATTGTTAAAAATTGTACAGTCGTTAGTCCCTACACTAAGTTAACTAAAATCCTATATATTTTTAAATGGTATATTACTGCTAAAGTCTAATTAATAACAAAGTAAGTTGAAAAAAGTAGGAAATCCATAAGCTATTATCATATTATATGATTCAGCTGTTTTGATCTACATAATAAAAAGTAACATTTTTACACACGGCTCATAATTGTCGATAACTACTAATTTTCTTTAACTACAAAAGGAAATGAGTCATAGTATTTTCCACCTATCATTTTTCATGGTAATGTGAAAAGCCAGAACACTTATTAAGGAATAATTATTCGTGTTCTTTGGTATGTTATTTTGCAAATATTAAAAAAAGCGGAAGGAATTTAAATAATATCATTACTTCCGTACGTGGTTGTTCTAGGTGTTCGAGGTGATGTTCAAGGAATTTTCAGGCTATTGGAATGTTGCTTTAGAATGATGTAGAAAAAAATACATCTTTTGTAGTGTAGTAGTCATAAAAGTCTTACCAACATTGAAACATATTTTCAAAGTTGTTATACTCCATTTTGTAATAAATAGTTAGATTAATATAAATTTTCTCACAAAAACTTCTTACATAAACATGTGACAGTTACATATTATTATAAATAAGTAATTGTCTTTCTTCTATTTAGGGAAAATGCTAGTTTGTGTGAGACTGATGTCTGCTAAAGGTAAGAGTACAGATACCGGCAAACATCTTGAATAAATGTCCTTGCCTGCGCAAATGCGATTTTTTAGGTATCACTGGGAGAGAGCGGCGGGCGGTGGTGCGCGGCGGCGGGAGAGTGACGTGTCGATCGCGTAATTGGTCGATCAGTTGACGTTTGTGTCCCGCGCTGCGCAAGCTTTCCCGCACTCCCTTGTTTAATGCTCAAGAAGTTTGCCGGTATCTGTACCTGTGTTACAGGTCATCAGGCCTCGGCTTAATATGTTATTGTACTTTCTTTTTTATTTATGTGTGTATTGTTTTGTATGTAGAAATGAGTGTAAAGATTGCCGGGATAGGTAGGGTATGACAACTTGTTTAGTCATATAAATATTTTTCACCATTGTTTTTTCTTTGAACTCACATTGTTAAGATGCGTTTATAGTTTAGTTCCGATTTAAAAATACTTAAAAATCTAAAAGTGCCATATATCAGTTTTCTTCGGGAATCAAACTCTGCTAATTAAGCCATAACCAAATCTTGGTGGCCCCTGTTAGCAGCCAAAATTAAAATATTGCTAATTTTTCAATTTCAAAAATTCTTTATTTTTTTTCAGAAAAACTTACAACTAGACGCGTTTTTACAGCCGTTTTGCTTTTATAAAAGCTTATAAAACAGATAAAACTAAAGTTATAAGGTTTCGTAAGGTTCTAACAATAACAAACTAAATTTAACAATGAGGTTAACTTCTAACTATGCAATCTTTAGATGAAAATATTTATAAGCTTATGACGAAGAGTGCAGTATCCAGTTAAAATAAAAACTAACCTATCTTGTTTTGTTTTACGTTATTTCTCAACGCACTTTCTCCCGTTTACAGTTGCTTATTATCTGATGGCGTGTCAATTGTATGCAATGTTTGATTCATGATCAATATCAGCATACATGTCAATGGGGGCGTGGCGATGTTTTTGCATAGCGTATGTAAATTAGTTGATTGACTTGGTTAAGTAGGTGGAACAAGTGGCATTTATGCTGACTCAGCTGTTATTGAATCAATATTACATAGAATATTGTATACTAATATATAGGTAATGCAGTGTTGACCTAGTGGTTTCAGCGTGCGACTCTCATCCCTGAGGTCATAGATTCGATCCCCGGCTGTGCACCAATGGACTTTCTTTTCACCGCATTTAACATTCGCGCGAACGGTGAAGGAAAACATCGTGAGGAAACCGGCTTGCCTTAGACCCAAAAAGTCAACGGCGCGGCGTGCGTCAGGCACATAAGGCTGATCACCTAATATTAGATTACCAAATGATCACAAAACAGACACAGAAATTTGAGGCCCAGACCTAAAAAGGTTGTAGCGCCATTGATTCATTTATTATTAATATATAGATAACACGATGTTAATTGTTAAGATGTTTAATGAATGTAAAATATTAAAAAGTTTTGTTGTTAAGAATAACTGAACGAAGAACTAAAAAGTGACGTAGGTAATAAATTTAGAGTATTTTAAAATTCGAAATTCTGACATATGAAACCTTTTTAAAACAAGTTTTTTTTTTAAATTATTCTCAAGGGCTTAAAAGTGATACGTCAAGTCGTGCGTTCACCGCTCATCATCTAATTAACACATTTTATTGACACTTGTCTGAACCTCACCTCGACCTGTCCAAGATTATATATGTATCATACTGTGAGTTTTACGACTTCACACTACCTAATTGAATTCTGTATAATGACTTCCGAAAGGAAGAAATGTACTTTTGATATGTATAATTAAACACTGACTAGCATCTGAACTGAGACTCCAGGTTATATTTGACGTCATACATTTGTCATCACTTGCTTAATATAAATTACAAGCTGCCCCCGCGAAATTCGTTTCTTCTTAATGTGATTTTACTTAGCCTACCTTTTTAGTACATTACCAACATGGAACATTTTGGTATGCTACCCTAGAGACTGTTCGGTTAGCTGGAATGTAATTTTTTTAAGGTTTTTTGTGAATTTTTCTCTATATAAACCTCAGAGTTCAAGTCGGTGTATGTATAAGAGGTTGAATGTATTTTTGTATGCTATATCATAAAAACTAAAAGCAAAAAAAAATTTCTAAAAAAATAAGAAATAAAACCCCTTATCACTTAGGGATTTGAAAAATAGATAGTAGCTGATTCTCAGACTTACTGCATAAAAATTTTCATAAGAATCGGTCAAGCCGTTTCGGATGAGTATGGAATCGATCATTGTGACACGAGAATTTTATATTATAAATTATAATAATTAAAATACTTGTATCGTAACAAATTAAAATTAAGAACTTTTGTCCATGTAAAAAGCTACAAAGATGCAAGGAACGAATAAAGTATCAAATAGCCGCAGCTTCCTTGCGTTTTTATCCCTCTGTAACATTATTGTTTAGCTTCCAAAACACTAACGCCACTTTGAATCAAAGAAGAACGATGACAAGCCTGCTTTTACATATAAAAATTAACGCAAGATTTATAATTGCATCTTTTGTTCAAGTATGAAAGCAGTGTATGGAAATGTAATAGTGTAGAGGCTATGTTTATACGTCGTAGATTTGCGTATTAAACCTGTGATGAAAACAGGTTCAAAACCTTACGTCAACGTGACGACAGTACAAGTAGGACTTTAGAAACGTGAGAAGAATTATGACCTATAAAATTAATTCTTACACTTGCATTACCGCAGAATATCCTAGAGTCGTGTATTTTATTGTCTTAATAAAGACGGACTTTCATTTTCCATAGAACGGAAAAGTTTCCATAATAAAATATCCCAAATTTGTGCAATTACAGTCAAAATCTGTCATCTCAACATCGAAGGGACTACTCATATTTGATCTTAAAAACCGATAGTCGTAACAGCCGATGACGTTGTTATTAAGTACCTAATACAATATAATCCAAGACGTTGCGCCTACTGAATGCTGTCTCCGACACTATCGACATATTTATATGTTCGCAGAGTGAATTCACAGTAGCGATATTGTGTGTTTAATATTATATCTATACTTTATTATATTTTACTTAATGTTTCTAGACATTATCGTATTGGCATAGTCTGTAAGGATAATGTATGTATTTCTGTAATAAATAATTAATTAATTCAGCCGGGATCTTTGATTTCGGTCAATATAACCGGTATGTTGTTCTAAACGATGTCGTCGTAAATAGACCAGTGCCGATAATTTTTGAAACCAAAAAAAATTACAGTAGGATGAAACCCATTAGAAAAGCAGGGGAATATGATCAAAATGAAAGGAAAAATAAATTACGGTCGATCTGAGGTCGGGAAGGGGTAGGGGGGGGGGGGAGGTTTAAGGGTAAAAAACGGTTTATCTCGATTTCCGGCAAAACTAAAAGTCCTATCGAAGAAAGTTAAATGGCAAAGTTGTAGGTAATAAAAAGATCTAAAACTTTTGTATTCACACATTTTTCACATAACCTCAAAATTGGTGTGAAAAATTCAAAAAACCAAGTTTTTGGTTTTTTATTTTTATCTTTTACAAAAGTTTATTTTTTTAAACGAAATTTGGTGAAAACTTACCTTATTATGTCCCAAATATACTGTAATTTATTTGAATAAAAATATTAATTTTTTCACCTTATTTTGAATTAATATCGAAAAAACACCCTAATTTTCAATCGAAAATTCTGACGTCAAAATTTCAGCTTTTTTCAAAAAGTTGGTGTGCTTTCAGTTCGTTGAAATCTCTACTTTCCTATGGTAAAAAAAATATATATATATTACCATAGTAAATCTTCTCAGAAGATGCAAAACATCGTATGCAGTAACGCCCAGACCCGTCATACCCTTCCCTACTTCTCTACCTCAGATCGACCGTAATTAATTTTTCCTTTCATTTTGATCATATTCCCCTGCTTTTCTAATGGGTTTCATCCTACTGTAATTTTTTTCGCTTTTTATTTATTTTGAAGGCTATCTGCACTGGTCTAAAACGGTTTTGACTGTAATTGGAACTGTTTATGTATTTCTATGTATTATTATATAATGACAATAACATCTTTAATAATATATTTATTCCAGCCTTAAACTTTACACGGCTTCTGCAATGACTCATTCTTTTGACACGGTCAATGTTTTAAGACATTGACATTTCAATTCCCACTCTCACAAGCCTCGATTTAAAATGTTCAATGTCGAGGCTGAGACCTTTAATGTGTATTTCCTGCAATATTATGTTTGTTATTGCTTTCTAAAAAAGGTAAACAAGTAGTTTTTAATTTATATTAGTGCGATTACGTTTTTGATGGAATTATCCATAATTTTGTTTTTCGAACTAGACTTTAATAAACTTCTTTATCTACTATAAATGAAAATATATAAGATATATAGATACATTACTTTACGTTTCTAATTACGGACCTGTTTTCGATAATTTTCAGAATAGTTATATATACAAAGTACATTTTATAGACGTTCTTTTATATAGAAACTAGCCGTTTCGCGCCCGCTTTGCTGGACGAATTAAAATAAATTTTATGTTTCATTATTTTTTTTTTTTCATATTTTTATTATTCTTCTTTTTAACTTCCCGCTAAGAAAATTGAAATATTTCGAAAATCGAGTTTTTAACAGATGTTGACGTTTAGAGGTTCTAGGAAGCCTCCCCGAATGTTTCCGCGGTGAAGTCCGTATGGATAAATTTTCATAAAAGTAAAACAGCAATAAAAAATGAAGAAACGTTGGAATTTAATAAATAAATAGCCATAAACCATCTAGGAAAAATTTCCTAGATGATGGTAGTTTCATGTCGATACGGTCAGTGGTTTAGGCGTGATTGAGCCTCAAACGAAGACCATTTTCATTATATATATATATAGATATCTGTATCTCGTACTAATTTCATATTTTGGGTATTAAAAAATTGTTTTGTTTGGAGTGAACATAACATTTAAAGCCGATAAGATAACACCTGAATATTATTGGCGTTGCAGGTGTCAACACTTCTAAAGAACCTGCCTATTCATTTCAACCTGTTCCAAAAAGAATTACTACCGAAAAAATTTCTTCGAAATTCAAAAATATTAATTATCAACAGATGTGTCTGACGGAGTGGATCCGCCTACGTGACTACAAGGGCGGCCGGTCCCGCGTAATCCTGGGCACGGAAATCCCGGCGTGGGTCTGGGAGGCTTACCGCGTGATCGGCGTGTTCCTATTCGGCTGTGCCTGTCAGCAGCTCACCACGGACGTCGCAAAGTACACTATAGGCAGACTACGGCCGCACTTCTTTGAGGTAAGTGCCTATTTCCCAATTTGAATTATGTAAACCATTTTTGTAAGGAAACAATAGAGATCGAATTGGTATGTTTTGTTTTAAACAATTTCTCCTTAGCCTGTATGTAAATTTCTGATTTAAATAGGCTGTAATTAAAATTTAATTGACATAATCTTGCTAAATAAAAAATGCTTTGCACCAATAGATATATTGTTTCTATGTGCGCAATTAACATTTGCTCCTACTCCTATCTCCTTGTTTACTTTTCATAAAATATTATCAAAGAAACGGATGAAATCCACCAGATTTAGAGTTGTGTTTCCCTATTAAAAATATTATCTTAATATTGTATGTACAAGAACATACATGTATTTTCACAGTAGATATTGCACCATACGTAACCTACTTTTAGTATTCTAGTTGACAATTGTTCAAATGTTTACATTAATAATTTGCGCAAAGTGCACATTACAGTATAGACCTAGTTACGAAATTGTTCACCTGCTTTTGTAAGATAGATAGAATCCTGGTGATTAATTTGCTTAATAAAAGCCGATGATAGATATTATAATACAATTAAAATAACTGTAACATCATTTACGTTACCTATTAATCGCAATGACTTTTTCAAATTTTCTATTATACCGAGAAATTTTTGGACAAACATAATAAATCCTTTTATATTTGTTAACAAAATACAGTTTAAATTTGTTAAATACACCCTTTTTTGTTAGTCGTTTTACTAACTTTCTTTAGTACCTACCACCGCCAGTTGCCTTTCCTTTACATGTAATTATGTTAAATTTTTATATTATACTGCAACAAAGTGTAAATAAATAAATACACTTACGAACTTTAACACGTTGCAAGCCAATATAGATTGTCATCTTATCCAAGTCCAACAATAGAACAGTATACTGGTCGGTTTAAAATGTTAAAAATATACCAGGACTATCTATAAAAATATCATTTTCAAAACAGTAATTAGAATTTTGTGTTTATATATTTAGGAAAAACAAGCACATTTCAAATACAAGATAATATAAATACCACTTTAATAGAAAAATTGATCTAAAATTAGAATGAAACAAAATTTATTCAAACTATTGCGAAAGGTATTTCAGTTTGCGTGCCATGATAATATCCATCTTGTCATTGCGCTGCATAATTCTATTGAGCAAAGCAATTATCTAATTGGTGTCACTTATTGTGAACTAGATGTGGAATTGTACTAGTCGTAGCCTGCTGTAAATGTATCAGAATCAGGTGAAGTACTATACAGACGATAGCTATTGCTCTTTAAATTATATAAATGTAACTCCATAAGTGACTAAAACACGAGTATATAACCCACAGGGTAGAGAGTCCCAAGCCACTGCTTAAAAGATAAATCCAGATTCGAATGATTAGAAATTACCAATTAACTTCATGCAATACGAAGTTCAAACAAGGCTTTTAGCCGGTACCTTATCAAATCATATCAAATCAAAAACATTTATTCATATAGGTAACAAAATGTACACTTATGAACGTCAAAAAGAAATACAATTTTACATTTACTGCCAGTTCCCGATTCTACCCGTGGGTGTCGTAAAAGGCGACTAAGGGATTTTTAAGGCGTAGGGCAGTGACGACCCCATCGCCCGCTGGTGGGATATTTGAATAATAACTATTTCCACCAGCGCAGTCAGTTAGTCCAAGTAGTGGGAGTGTCATGCTGCGTAAGCAGCCGAATGAGCCGACACGACCGGGGTAATACCACTCTCCCATTGAAAAAAAGCGTGAAGTGGCCCACGCAGGACGTGTGTCGCGTTTCGTTTTATATTGTGGGATTCCCGGAAGCTCATTTCCTTCCTCTCCGAATCATCATGGCGGCGTTATTTAATAAAACTTTTTTACCCCAGGAGGGTACCTGCACTTCTAGTACAGGAGAATCCGTCCCTGGGTGTACTCACTCAGGCTGTCCCGCGTATTCTGGGGGGGACAAAATACCGCTCAACTGCAGAGGCAAATCTAGAACTAAACTCACGGTAACACAATTTAACACAGACTTTACTAACATTAGGGGGCTTCAATCTAATTTAAATCCCGTCCACTTTCACCTCGAGACGGCTAAGCCGGCCTTATTGTTTCTAACGGAGACCAAGATAGTTCCCTCGTCTGTTGAACATTTGCACTATCCAGGCTATTGTCTTGAGCATAATTTTAGACCACAAGCCGGTGTATGCGTTTACATTCGTGAGGATATAAATTTCCGTCGCCTCTTACATTTGGAAGAATCGGATCTTTCTACCTTGTGGGTACGCGTAGAATGTGCTGACCATCCCCGCATATACTGCTGCCTTTACAGGTCACACAGCGGCAACACCGAGGTCGATCGACTTATAGAACATGTCCAAACTGCACTCGATTCCCTTCTGTCTCTATCGCCTGCTGAAGTCGTTATACTGGGTGATTTCAATGCCCATCATTCTGAGTGGTTAAATTCTCGTACGACCGACTATTCGGGAAGAGGCTTCCATGATTTCGCTCTTGCATATGCTTTAACTCAACTGGTCACAACGCCTACGCGAATACCGGACCGAGCTGACCATCAGCCTTCGTTATTAGATCTTATGCTGACTTCTCACCCAGACTTCTATGAGGTTACTGTGGATGCCCCACTTGGGTCCTCCGACCACTGCTTGGTGCGAACCGTTGTGCCAATTAGGCGTCGAACCCGCCCGCAGTTTTCGGAATGCCGTCGTGTCTGGCATTACAAATCGGCCAATTGGGATGACATGCGTCATTTCTTTGCAGCATACCCATGGTTGCAAGTCTGCTTCAAGGGTTGTGATCCTGACGCCAGCGCTGAATCTGTCGCCGATGTGGTGCTACAAGCAATGGAACTCTATATCCCTTACTCTATGGTCCCCATTCGTGGTAAATCTCGGCCATGGTTTGGCCACTCTTGCAAAGAGGCTTCCCGTCTTAAGCTAGAGTACTATAAAATCTGGGCTCACGCAATGGCCATAAAGGATCCCGATGTAGCTCTCCATAAAAAGAAATTTAACGCAGCTACCCGAACCCTTAAACGAGAAATTTTTAAAGCAAAATCGGAACATATTGTCAGAATTGGTGAAAAGCTCGCGAAATTGCCCTCTGGAACTCGAGCCTTTTGGTCGTTGGCGAAGGCAACTCAGGGAAACTTTTGTCAGCCCTCTTTACCATCCTTGCGAAAGGAGGATGACTCGATGGCTCACTCGGCGAAAGAGAAAGCAGAGCTCCTTTGCTCTCTCTTTGCATCTAACTCCACGCTCAATGACTCAGGGACCTTACCGCCCACTATTCCGCATTGCGGGTTTTCTATGCCTGAAGTTCGATTCGAGCAGATTGGTGTGCGGAGGGCCTTAATCTCCCTTGATACCCACAAGTCAAGTGGTCCTGACGGCCTTCCCTCGATCGTTCTTAAGACTTGTGCTTCTGAGCTGACTCCGGTGCTTACACGGCTCTTTCGACTCTCGTACTCCTCGGGCGTAGTTCCAAGCTCATGGAAGACTGCGCATGTTCATCCCATTCCCAAAAAAGGTGACCGCTCTGAACCATCCAGCTACAGACCTATCGCAATCACTTCTTTATTTTCAAAGGTAATGGAGTCTATCATCAATAGGCAGCTCTTGCGATATCTGGAGGAGCACCAGCTAATTAGTGATCGTCAGTATGGCTTTCGCCGTGGCCGCTCGGCTGGTGATCTTCTTGCCTATCTAACTCATAGATGGGCCGAAGTTGTGGAAAGTAAGGGAGAGGCATTGGCCGCTAGCTTGGATATAGCTAAGGCCTTTGATAGGGTTTGGCATAGGGCGCTTCTTTCGAAACTACCGTCATACGGTTTGCCCGATGGCTTATGCCGATGGCTGGCAAATTTTCTTGTAGGACGTAGCATTAAAGTCCTAGTTGACGGAGCGTGTTCCAATCCTAGACCCATCAATGCAGGCGTTCCGCAAGGTTGTGTCCTTTCGCCGACCCTGTTCGTTCTGCATATCAATGACCTGTTGAATATCGACAACATCCATTGCTATGCAGACGACAGCACCATCGACACATTATATTCCGGCCATCCGAACATGTCTCGATCTGAAGTCGATGAGAGTCGCAACATACTTGTTCTCGAAATTGAGTCGATTCTGGAGAAGGTTTCTGTGTGGGGTAGTAACAACCTTGTTAAGTTTAATCCTACAAAGACTCAGGTTTGTTCGTTTTCTGCCAAGAAAGATCCTTTTGTCGTATCTCCTCAATTTGAAGGCGCTCTCCTTAGTTCGTCACACAGCCTCAGTATCCTTGGGGTTGGCATTTCGAAAGAAGTCCAATTTCGCAGTCATCTGGAAGAAAAAGCCAAACTGGCTTCCAAAAAGCTGGGTGTTTTGGGTAGGGCTAAGCAGTATTTCACTGAGGTGCAACGTATGCAGCTCTACAAAGCTCAAGTACGACCTCATATGGAATACTGCTCGCATCTCTGGGCCGGTGCTCCCAAATACCAGCTTCTTCCTTTTGACCAAATTCAGCGAAGGGCTTGTCGAATTGTCAATCTCCAATGTCTTACTGATCGGCTTGATCCTCTATCGCTACGCAGAGACATTGCGTCTCTTTGCGTTTTTTACAAAATTTATTACGGAGAGTGTTCTGAAGAATTGTTTGGGTTGATCCCTCCTGCCTCTTTTCAACACCGTACGAGCCGAACGACCTCTAAATTTCACCAGCATCATCTTGATGGTTGGAGGTCTTCCACGGTCCGCTTCACAAGGCATTTTCTTTTGCGAACTAGCGGACTGTGGAATCGGCTCCCGGGGGGGGTCTTCCCTCAGAGATACGACCTCCAAATTTTTAAAAAACGAGCCTACTCCTCCCTCAAAGGCCGGCAACGCACCCACTAAAATGGGTGTCTATGGGCTGCGTGGACTACCCTTTTTGGTCGTCCCGCAAGCTCGTTTGCCCCCCTATTATATAAAAAAAAAAAAAAAAAAAAAAATTCAAGGGCGTAGAACGGAAGGGAAGAACTGGCCATAAACTCTCCACCACTCTTTTATCTTTTATTATTTGTTAGTTCACTAAGCAAAGAATTATAGACAGAGCGATTTTGTTTATAATTAATATTTTAAATAATTTAATATTACGCATATTCGCGCGTTTTCTCAAATTTTCAACTTCAAAATTTCATATTGCCTACAGTTATCTTTATAAGCGATACTTTTTACTTTAATGTAAAACTTAAAAGGCCGGCAATGCACTCGCGAGCCCTCTGGCATTGAGAGTGTTCATGGGCGGCGGTATCACTTTACATCAGGTGAGCCTCCTGCCCGTTTGCCCCCCGTTCTATAAAAAAAAACTTAAAAAGATTTTACTCATAAAACCTATTAAACGAATGCAGAATAATGTCTACCCCCAGGCCTGTGGGGCCACGTTATACAATCTATAGGCTATGTTAGCGGTCCAATATTGATTTAAAATCTGTATTTAAAGTAAACAACCTGAAGGCAATTTATAAGATAAGCATCGTTATTTTGTACATCCTATAATTTCCCAGCAATTTCCAATAAACCTGTAGATTATCGCTTGTTGACGGGTCCTTTGAATATTAATAACCAATTTACTGCTTCCTACATACGCTAATTTACACTTTTATCTTAAATACATTACGGAAATTATTAACCAAAGATACATTTAAGATAATTTTAAACAAGGCTTAGCTCCAACTTTACGATAGTTTTTTTAACATTATTTCAGTTTTTTTTTCACTATTCGTAGGATATTGTGTACTTTAAGTTCCTAATACGGAACATTTTAACGTTTCCATAAAAAACGTTACTATTCGATTACGATAGTGATTCGATTTGACGTATTATTCGTGTACTTGAGTGACGTAAATACGTAAGTTGTTTTCGAAGTTTCGAAGTTATTGTCTCTAAGCTAAACTGTTAACTTAAACAAATATACATGTTTGTAACTCAAATCAACAGTTTAAACCAACAAATCCGCTGAAGCGAATCCCATTTATTTTAATCTCACTCTATATTTACTCGTGTATGGTTTTATTAAACGTTTTATAGTCTGGGTGGTTCGTCACACCCTCACATAAACATACGGGATGCAATTTTGTACGAAAACTAATATTACATATGATATTTTTTACTATTTAAAAGGCGGCATTATTTGTGTACAATATTAGAAGACATCGATGACCGTTTTTAATCTAGTGACATCTTTGATATTTTTTATATGGATCAGCATTTTGTTCGTATACGATTTTTTTTGCGTCTGAGATATCTCTTCCTGTGGTTTCTCTCTCTCTCTAAACAGGGCGCACGTAGAAAGACAATCCATTAATTCATAGTCGACGTTAGAACGCACGGTCACAGCGTGAGAGTCGCACGCTTTTACACTAATTTAGCTATGAATCAAAGTCACCCTTATAGAATCCTTGTATTGAATCAAGTAATTAGTATTTATTATAATACTTTCACCGTTTTACCGGCTTTTAAGGCCGGCAATGAACTTGCTAGCCCTCTGGCATTGCACTTGCTAGCCCTCTGGCATTGAGAGTGTCCATGGGCGGTGGTATCAACATTAACAATAGAATTTTATTTCTTTTGCACCTTACAATGTTTTTTGACGTGATAACGTCTTTAAAATCGTTTTAGTCGGGTGACATGTTCAGAAACTTGTGTCACACCAAAACCTCACGAGCGCGATCGCAGGTATAACGAGAGAGAGACGGACCGATCTCCCGTCTCATCTCGAGCGCTGCCAGTCATTCCGTGAATGTATGAAGAAAAATGTATATCATAGTCGAATAAGTAAACTTGTCATTTTACACCCGAAATTTATCATCAAAAGTGTGAATAAAACGATAGATGTAATTTAAAATTTGAAAAAATTGTTATCTTCATTAATTCCTTACTTCCCAAAAACTTATATCACCAATAAGACGTTATCACGTAAACATCTCGATCGTAAACCTACTTTACAAACAACCAATATTTTTTTAATAATTATGTTGTCTATTTTGGGGGTTGTCCGGTAGCCTTTATTTTTATTTACTCCGCCGCTCCTTGCACGCGGCCTTATAACCATAAAAGTATTAAGCTCTTCAAAACAGCCTATTTCGATGACCTTTAGTGCTTTTTTGAAGTTAAATTAAAGAGGAATTTATTACTGTTGATAAAATTAACAGCCATGGTAAAATCATTACCTACTTTCCATACGTTATCGGTTAATTATGTGTTAGTGACGATAATTTATAGCTATAAAATTTAACTGCTAAATCGCATAACGGGTTTTATACCGTCCAATTAATCCAAGTACCCGCGTGTAGGTTTCATAGATTGCGATGCGTAATGTTAGTTCTCATGATTGAACGCCCTACCATACGTTCGACCAAATGCACTTGAATCAATAAGTATGAAAAATATTCAGTGTGGAACTAAGGGTGATAGTCGAGACCGCAAAAGGCAAAAGTCAAAAATCATTTATTCATGTAGGTAACACAATGTACACTTATGAACGTCAAAAAATATACATTAAATGCTTCTAATTTTACATTTACTGCCAGTTCTCAAATCAAGGGCTTAGAACGGAAGAGAAAAACTGGCAATAAACTCTCCGCCACTCTTTTTGATCGTCAAGTTTTTTGTTTTACACAACGTTTGTACGGACCGGAAATCATTACACCATGTTCCACATACCTACCTACCTAAATATTTTGGATATTGTTGGTTTGCACGGTCGAAAAAACTTCACTAAGACCGATGCAAGTCTGTTTTAAGATTTTATAATAGGCCGGTGTGCCGAATCAATATCATTCCAGATAATCGAACCTAGAGTTACGCATTGTTCGTTATAAAGGCTGTTAGAAGTAGTTAACAAGTATTTTAAACGATATGAATCTTTTCGTGCGGAAAATGTGTGACATTGATGGGCTCTGATTGGCGTTTTCCGCTTCGAGCACCTATTAGAGAAACGCTAATTCCATGTTAATATTTGCATTCAAATGCTACTATTAAAAGAGGTTGGTTATTCACTATTTTCCTTGTATGTTTTTGTAGAGAAAGGCTGTTACACAATTAAAATAGTAAACCAATTAATGTACTTATTTATAATTGAACCTTATTTCCTTAATTTTATGAATATAGTACAATTTTTATTTGTAAAGTTGAATAACACAGCACTGAGTAGTTTTAAGGGTAATTTAACTTTTGCCTTTTGTCAAAACATGAGTTTCTAAAGGGTGTATTTAAAAAAAAATATAGAAATAAAAACCCTTTTTATATTTACCTCATTTTGGGAAAATTCAAACGTACGCCCGTTTAAGTAACTTTTTGTTGCCAGAAGACTCGCTTGTGCGTCACTGGCCTTTTAAGACTTGGTACGCTCCTTTATCGAAGGACTCTTAGTCAAATTGGTTCTTAATATTGCTTTTGAAATGAGAAACAGGTATAATATATAATAGTATATATAAAATCAAAAATAATTTTATTTAGTTTTTCGTTTCTAGCTTCAAAACATTTGATGTCTTTTGTTTTTTAATGTATCATCTTTATATATTTACACACCGCAAAAAAAGATAAAAACCATATTATATGCGAAAGCTTTAAATTCTAGATAAAATTTGTGAACTTACTAAATTTTCAGAAATATATAATATGTACGAAGCTCATCGGGTCATCTAATATTTTCATTAATGTGTTTTCAAGCGTCTATACACCGGAATTGAAGCCGTATAAGACAAATCGTATCATCAGTTAAGCCACGCTCCGACGCGATGTAATTTTGACGTGTTTGTGTTAAGTTTAAATTGCAAATCCACGGTCATTATTAACGGTACACTTAATTGCACGGACGCGTCACTTATGTTTGATAAATAGGGATTATTTCTAGCCATAATGGTCATACTGGTTTAAGGTATTAAGAGAAATATTAATAAAACATACATTTTAATGTGAAATAAGCCCTTAAAATCTGTAATCCTTAGTATAAAACGAAGTCTCAATAGCGATGAGTCACCAATAATGTTGTTCTTGAGAAAGCTTTAGGTGTATAATTTATTATGGTTTTATTTGAAGAGGTCGTAAAGATCTTGCCAAAATACACATTGCCATTTATAACAAATTATATAATAATAATAAAGCCACTTTAATTCCATACTGTTAAAAATTACATATATTTGATATTAGTTGTTAGGGTGTTAGTTTTGTTATCTCTAGCCTACGTTAGTTATTGTCATTTCCGTATCTTTGTCTTCTGCAGTATGGACCCCTTTTGGGTCCGCCTGAACTTTCCAGTTGCAGCTGTTAGCATCATCCATCCAATTCTCCCCAGAAACCATAATGAAAAAAGAAAATTCCTATCGCTTTTGTGGTATTTCCATTTTTCTTTTTCCTAGAGGTAAATACTCAAACTCAAAATAACTATATTCATATAGGTAACCAAGTACACTAATCGTCAACAGAAAATATGTTAAATTGATCCTAAATTTACTTATACTACCAGTTTGCAAGTCAAGGGCGGGAAGGAAGAAATGGCAAGATACTCTCCGCCACTCTTTTTAATCAGCAAGTTTTGGGTCATACATTTTGTAAGGCAGAGAAGCCACAGATATTTGATTTGGAGCAAATCGATCCTAAGGATTAGGATCATTTAAATAATCGTCGAATTTATAAAAAAAGCTTTATTGTTTAATTTACGTTTAACGAGAGTTTTGAATTTATTCAGTAATAATTTTCTAATGTCGCTTGGAAGTTTGTTGTAAAAACGAGTACAATTTCCAAGTGGTTTATCTTCTGGAGTCACCATTAGTTTATAATCCTATATTTTATTGTACATACAACAAGGCTTCAAGAATATATTGACCATTTAATAATTAAATTATAAAAGTATTATATTATAGCTTGAATGCTATGATAATAATTCAACTGCTGCTATTATAAATATGTATTTATTAAGTATCATAAACCTTATTGGTGGGTCTGGGATGGACTTTCGCTACTAATGTGGTCATAGGCATTTAATTGATCAGCTCTTTATGGTATTCAACCCGAGTTATTGTTATACCGTAAATAAAACCTATTTATGTTATATATTTTAAATATATATAAAAATTTGCTCTCAAATGATTTTCATTCAATTCCAAGTGGCCGGCACTAATTCACAATTGAAAATCGCACACTATTATACAACCCACTCTAATTGAAGAAGTGGGTCCTGACATATAATTTCTGCAATACGTTGCAATTGTACACGATGAATTATTATTCATGGAAAGCCTTTGACAGATCCATTTAGATAAATTGTTTCAATCGAACTCTGTGATATTGTTTGCTGTATATTGTAGGTATTTTAATATATTAAAGTACGACCAAGAATCGAATTTAAAACATAAGACGACTACACTGCCACATACTTTTCTTGGCCGGCGGCTTTAATTGCGGCGGCGGCCATTATAAAATGTAAGACTGACATTATCAGTTTCTTGGTGCGTACAATAAATAATTTTACTATCTACCAACATCTTATAAAAATCCACCTAAAAAGTATTTATTATTATTCCTTGCATTATTAACTACAATGGCAAAGTTTTAATTATCGATCGGTTCTGATTGCTAGTTTTTTTTAAAGTAAGTTAGTACAGATAACAAAACCTATCATATCAGTTGTTCATAAGTTTGTATCACATTTAATTAAGCCAAGAACAGTATTTTCTAGGTACTAGTATACATGGTTTTATTAAGACAATTCAATAAATTAATAAGATACGATAACGATAAGATGACTTCAAAATATTCCCCTTATACTGGTTAATTTTTATTTACTGGTAACACTAATCCATGATAGCGACGCTCTTACCGGCCAATAAAAGTATGTGGCACTGTACTTGTGTTTTGTTTATTGATCGATCGGAATGACGGATCCTGTCGCATATCTGTGATTGGACTAGATATGGCGCTACAGGCAGATTTCTGTATATGTTTCATGATCATTTTTTTCGGCCAAGGCATGTCGACTACCTCACGATGTGATTCTTCATACGAGCGAGTATTAATGGATATATAAAACAAAGAGTGTCTCACGCTAAAAGCCAACACTGCTCAGTTTTTGATAGATTATGAAATATTGTATAGTACATAATCTAAATAAATAGTAGAGCAGTGTTATCCTAGTGGCTTCAGCGTGTGACTCTCATACCTGAGGTCGTAGGTTCGATCCCCGGCTGTGCACCAATGAACTTTCTTTCTATGTGCGCATTTAACATTTGCTCGAACGGTGAAGGAAAACATCGTGAGGAAACCGACATGTCTTAGACCCAAAAAGTCGACGACGTGTGTCAGGTACTGGAGGCTGATCACCTACTTGCCTATTAGATTTAAAAATGATCTTGAAACAGATTCAGAAATCTGAGGCCAACACCTAAAGAGGTTGTAGCGCCACTGATTTATTTATTTAATCTAAAGAAATAAAAACATTAAGACAAACAATAATAACAGCGTAGGCGAATGAAAGCGATGTCATGGACCGAATACGACGTGCTTCATTAATCTTAACTCATTGATTGATGATCAAAGCAACCTTATCACTATGCATTAGCCTTATTAATGATCTACTTAGTCTGATAAGCGTACATAGATTTCCATTTTACGACGGAAAACTGGCGTTTCTCCAAGTATACGTGGTCAGTGAACTTATATGGTAATAAAACTAATCGCATTTAATGTATGGGACTTCATGGATTACAGATTTGGGTCATTTGTTTGTTAATAGGTAATTTATATAGATTTATGAAGGTTAGGTGGTTACAAAAGATCCAAAATTAGAAATACAGTAAATTAATGTTTTTATTTACAATATTCTTAACCTAATTAATATACAACAAAATAATAATATATAAAAAAATTAAATATCATGTTTACCTCTCTGCTCTCTTCTTTTCTGATACGCTTATAAATATTTTATTTAAAAAAGTTATTCCATTTAATAAAACGGAGATAAATCGTTTCAAGGCAATGCAATTTTAACAAAAATGACATTTAAGATATTGCGTGACAAGGCAAACATCTAAGGACAAAAGGGTTTAAAAAAATATTGCGTGACTGATGAGATGAGCCGACGCAAAGAAACAAACTTGGCACTTGCGAGTCGTTTATAGTTTTGTTTTATTTCTTTTATGCACCTGTAGCGCCATTTATAGATGGGAATTTGATTATTACTACTTGATAAACCAACAGGAGTAATAAAAGTAATTCAAAGTCTAATAATATGGGCGATCACTATTCGCACACATTTGTATGATGATTATGATTATGATTGGACAATTCAGACTATTTGACCTAGTCCCTTGCTAAGTTGGTGAAGCTTGTGTTAGGGGTACTATGCAACAGATATACATACATATTGTAGATAGATAGACATATAAATACATATTTAAACACCCAAGACCTAAGCACAACACCAAATGCTCATCACATCGATGTTCGTCTCAGCCGGGGATCGAACCCGGGACCCATGGATTCGCAGTCAGGGGTACTAACCACAAGACCAATGAGCCGTCTTCACATTAACTCATGTATGTGTGTAATGGCGTTACTGCGAGAAAGAGAAAGATTTACGCTACGTAAAACAAAAACTTGCAACAAGTAGCTGAAACAAGAGGTAACTAGTCTAGAAAAACATTTAAAATAAAATGACACATTATGTATGTATCACATATGCGACTGTACTGTAATTCAATTATTATGTATTTAAAACAACTTATTGCACTTTTATTATTCTATCGTTTCTTCATTTGACCTAGATAAAATGCTTATTGGTACGTTTTAAAATAATTGTTTTATGAAAAAGGCTTACTTGTTCTATTGTCTGTCAGTTACAATGCTTTTGAAATCGAAACTATTTTTAATTTTATTAAAATCTAAGATAAATTATTTGATTAACAACGATGAATAATCATTGCTTATTAAAAATTACACATTTTATCTTAAACTACTGTAATAATGTTACAGAGCGTAAATATTTATAAAGAGATGCAATAAAAATTAAAACGCTTAGCAGATACCGGATGCGAGCAAAAAGCTTGCTTCTTCGAATCGTTTATTGAACACATGACAAGTCTCATTTGTGTGCTTTCGCGAGCTTAAAATAGAACGAACCTATTTTAAGACTAGAGTTACGATATATTGATATACGCTTATTAATACTGGCCTTTAATAAGGAAGTAGCTTCGAGTCGACGAAGTTTAACAAATAAATAAACATTTCAGTGTTGCCACCATGAGTTTGGCAAAAATTACAAATTTTATAGCGCTCTAAAGTAATGTTAATTCATTACTTACAAATATTTGACGCAGATTTTTTTATGGTTAAAGTTTAATGCAATCTTTTGTTTTGATAGCTTGTTTTCTAGTTTTTGGATAAATGGTAAAAATCTCAATCTTTAATATTTCAATAACTTTACTTACATAATAATCAATAATCCAACTATTATTTATATAAAGAACAATAATTTATAATTTCACCCAGCTTATAAATACAAGGAAAGAACAATAAAAATTATAGTAACTGAAACATACTATTAAAAGGAGGTCCTTTAGGCAAGGTTCCGAAGATACTGGCAGCGTTCCCCCTTTGAATAGCTAAACTAATTCTTTGTCCGAGGTAGCTGCCCTTCGGTCTCCTGTGATGGCGACTAACCTTTTTGAAATTAATTAGCTTTGCTTATTAATTTATATTGGCAATACCTATACTGACTTTAACCGACGTGTATAATTTTATAGCGATTCTAATTTTAACAAGCGAAACAAACAATTTTCATACAAATACTTGACACTGGCATTTTTTACGGTTAAATTTTAACGCAATCTTTTGTTTTAATAGCTTGTTTTTTTAGTTTTTGGATATATGCTGATATCTTGTACTAGCTTTGCTTTTTTTCTTTTACAAAAACCAATTTTTAAAACCAGTGTTTTTAGTGGCTATTTTCTATGATTATTTATTATTATTATTTTCTATTGACAACTGGCAACATACTACATTTCAAACCATAATTAATTGTAGTAATACCACATTTCAGTTGCTACTTACGACACTTTTTCGATAGGGTCTGATAATACACTGAGAACTAACTCACCAAACCTTGTGCCCCAGTTTTGCGTTCGTTGCAGTGCAATTGAGGCCTATATTAAATTCTTTTTGATCTGAACATTGTTATGTTAACAAGCTTAATGGAGTAATGTTTTAATACGTTTTTATGCCGGAAGTTCCACTTGGTAACGAGATTATGTATGGCCCGTTACATTCAGATGTAGAGCAAGTTAACGATCGCTTACTATCGTTTTTATTTAAAACATTTTGCCGTTAAATATTAGTAGGTTTCTTCGTGTGTGTCATCATCTAAATAAACTATCTGTCAGGGATGGTAGGTACTTTAGATTATTACAAAAAAGATTTTATTAATATTTTCGAATTCAAAATCCAAATTATTAAATCGTGAATTACTTACTACAAAAACAACTTACGACGACTTAGAGTCCTTCAAGAAAAGAGTGTACCAATTTTTAAAAGGCCGGCCACGCACTCGCGTGCCTTCTGGCATTGAGAGTATCCATCACTTATTAGGTGGGCCTCCTGTCCGTTTGCCCCCTGTTAAAGTGCCCCCTATAGAAAAAAAACTTTAGTAATATAGACTTCAATGGTTGAATCTTCTCAAAAGACACCCGAGATGGTATTATAAGAATAAGAATAATTTATTGAAATTGATTAATGTCAACAAGTAGACAATCTTACTATTATAATAACAATTACTTATTGTTACGTGCTAAGGTTATGGTCCTCCACTGGTTTTAAAAATCGTTATGGTATTAGTGTGGGTTCGGCAGTTAAAAACTCTGCAAGAGTAAAATGCAGCAGTGGTATTTGTAACAGCATATAATAAAAACTGTTGATGCATCCAACGTACCATCAAAATCTACCAAACACCAACATAGCCTATGGTATTCATCAGGTTTTAGTGGGTTGGGTAATTAAAAACTGCAAGAGTTAATTAAATGCGGCAAAACTGTAGGTGTATCCAACGTACCAACAAAATCTACCTATACCCAAATATATTAACAAATTCAAACATTCTTTTAGTTTTGATTAACGATCTGATAAGTATTCAACCCACTTCGCATAAAATATTAAGTGGTTGATTAAGTTCTCAAGTTATTTACGATGTGGATTTGCGAACGTGCGATTAATATTAATATTTAATTTATTGATTGTAAAGATTTTTAAATTCATTTTAGGATGCAATTTTAAACCATGTTTACCTGCGTTATTCGGATTCATTCAGTGTTAGTCTGCCATGTACAAAAAATTGTTTCAATTTATTATTGGTTTCTTCATTAAAATCGCTTTTAGCGGCGTGTGCGGGCTGAGATGTTTTTAGAGGTTGGGTCGGTATTCTTGCGACCAGCAAAGGGATTTCAATGTCAGCCGCACATTCTCTGCTTCAAGTCCGACATCCGTTTTTCGATTCAAAATGTGTCTTGGTCTCCGAAACTAGAAACTTCCAGCAATACATGTCATGTTCACCGCCAACTGCTGGCTTCCGGCAGGTCTTCTTCTTTCTGTCTAGCGGTACCTACCTATCTAAAAATATAAGTAAAAATATCCTAATACAACAAGACACCATATCGCTTATAATTTTAACTTATTACCATAAGAAGTATGTTATACTGACAGATTTATTACCAAAAGCAGTCAATATATGTTCATTTAATAAGTTGCATGACAAGCCATAAATCACTTGTCACTTAATACTCTTGTGAGATCAAAGATAGCATTTTGAATACATAGCCACCGAGATCATGGGTTATTGAACTATATATTTATTGCGCCCGCGCATCAGCGGTGCTTCAAACAGCCAATTAGAACTATCTGTTTGGTGACGATTGAAATCCCATCTGTTTGAGGCTTAGGGATTGAGATTTTATATTCTTATTTTAATGCAGGGATACACTGTAATACATACAATCGTTTCAGTATTTGGTTGGAGTTGCTACTACCGAAATAGTGACCAATTTCGATGTAGTTTATTTTTTTATTATTTATTAGCACCCTCTTACTACATATAAGCAAATCATAATGTATCAAACTCATAATGAAGTAACTCTTTCTTTTAAATTGATTCTTTATAAATACATAAATCGTTTATTTGTAAAGAAAGTGGTACATTTAGATCGATTATGTATAAAAAAATCCGCACAATCAGCCATGTTAAAATAGGCATGCAAATGTCATATTCATTTTCATAGATTAATATAGTAACAAAATTAGCATAATGTCATAATACTAAGTTAAGTTATTTATAATTGTTGACAAAATTATGGTATAAATACTCGCCCGCGCTATAAAGGCACCTTGCTTTTATGAATTTAAATTTAGACATTTATTATTTATTTTAAACAATATGCGTAAATCGCCTTCGCTTTTAAATTAGAACGACTACTTTTCCTGTAATTTATAAGTAAACTATAATTAAATTAGATAGGGCTAATGTACGAGAAACTTATTTAAATGAGGCTTTATCATGTAACACCAAATGGATCCGAGCCTACACCATGACATTAAGATTGTTTTTTAATACTCTAAATGGTAGTCGTAGATGTTTCGTAAAGAGTACGTAATTTACTCTATACTATATGCATAAAAGTTTAAAGTATATTATATATATATATATGTATTTCCCAGTTTAGCATAACTGAATTTAACCCTTAACGGGCACGGAATACGCACTGCAAGTAAAATCAAAATGACTGACGTTTAGATTATTCAAAAATTGTGACTGCCAAGTAGTACGATTCTTGCAGCTTCTTGCTTGTTGTCTTGCTCCAACAACCATGTTGAAAACTTAGCTATAAAAACTGTGGCGGAGTTTCTTCTCGTCCGTTCTACGGATTGATTTAAGAACTGGTAGTAAATGTATATAAAGTCCCTACATTATAAGTGTATATTATGTTATATCAACCAATGATGAGTCCACCAGTCAGTTCTACGCTGTTTCAAGCTACGGATTTCGCTTTTCGACCATGCATATCATAAGACACGAATCTATACGAATTTAAAGGCTGTTGAACTTGAAACAGCATATAATGAACGGTTCTCTGATATTCGAATATATCACACTGATATGGACGAGATTAATCTAATTTCTCAGTGCAATTGCCCATTTAGGTCGACATAACGACCATTTTCTAATCTCGATAGAGCTCTTATACGAACTGGTTCTCCAAGGCATTAGTTACATTTATTTACGATGCGATTCTACAATTTGAATTAATGTAATTAATTCAGATTGTACGTGAATACCTTTAACAAAAGAATTCTTTTTAATATCTCCGATATTGTTACAGGTCTTGCATTTTTTTAATTCATAAACCAAGCTATGTAGAACCTGCTGCACACTGAAGTATTTCCAAACCAAATCGACTTAGGGTCCTTCAAGAAAAGAGCATACCAATTTCTAAAAGGCCGGCAATCCACCCGCGTTCTCTGTCATTGAGAGTGTCCATTACAATCAGAAGAGCCTCCTGCCCGTTTGCCCGCTGTTTCTTTTAACGCCCGGAAATCGGCATTTAATCCCAATTGTTTAGGTACCAAGCACAGTAGGATTTCACAATAAAATATGATCAATTAATCACATACGTGTCCGCCCTATTTGAGGTTATCGGACTAAAAAAAAAACCTCAAATCAACCAAGATTTTATATAAATTAAATACAATTAACAAAGCAAACTTAATATATATTGCAAGAATTAATAATTGCAAGAAACGAAAGTACTCGTACTAAAACCGTTCCTTTGTACCTTTTTCAAAACTGTCACATCTGTAACAGATTTAATTAGCAAAAGCGTAACAAACAAACGACATTTGCATCTGTCATCTGGTTTCATTTATTGTCTGTCAACGCTTCAACAATAATGTCAAGAATTCATCATTTCTTTGTTTTGCCAAATCTTTTATATTTTTGCTACCGTAAACAAAGCGGATAATAAAATATTTATTTTGGTGATGTATTATTTATTTGCAGAACGGCAGTTTGTATTATTACATATTTAACTCATAAAATATATGGAGTTATATAATATAGGTATATGTATTTTGATATGTGTATTACACTTTTACGTATGTTTTTCTAAACATCGTAGTTTTACTGGCCAAAAACTAAGCGTTGTCAAAATGTATTTTTTAAATGAATTGCATTTATTTAGACAAATTAAAAATCTAGCGTTAAGTAATAATGGTTATGAAAGCATTAAAAGCTAAATTTATTTTAGTTTCCTTTTTATAGATTTTTAATTATTAAAATGAATGTATGTATTAGGTATGTGTTAAAAATATTTTATGACGATTTTTTATTCTTTATATATAACCTTTCAGACACCAAGTACATTTCCCTATTATTTGTTTATTTGTACGGAGGCCTCTGTCGTAAACATTTTACTGTCATTTATCTTCAGTTACATCTTGGGTCAGATGTAGCTTCCACAGCTTTACGATAAACTTAATGACTATAAAAGTGAATTTGTTTGTTTTAAATTTAATTTGTGTCTTTGATCATTTTTATTTTGTTGATTTGGTTACTTAGTGTATGAAGTTGTAGTTTATGATATTAAAATTATTTTATCCTTAATAACTTAAGTTGGTGATAAATGAATAAACGTTGATAAATTTACTTAATTTAAATGTAGATAATAGTTACTAAACAAATAACGGTTTAAATTTCTTTATTGGATTACTTGTTTTACGGTTATTTCTTAGAATATAAATTATGTTATTATAGTATTTTCAAAAAGTATTTGAAAGAATTTAAATAATTCTTATTTAAATTTTTGCATTTGTTTCAATCTCGGAGTTGTATTCTTTATTAGTAGTACATTTACTACACAGTAAAATGACTATGAAAGTCGTATAAAAATTAGAACTTTAAATTTACCACAATGTTTACGATAGAAAACTGTAGAGTACCTCTGATCATAATTATTTTTATATTTATTTCGAACATACAAATAAACAGTATTTACATTATTATTAGTTTTATTATGTTGTTATTGTTCATATATATTTAAGTTTAACAAACTGATCCGCTATTAAAAATAAAATTCTATATCTTCACAATTTTGCTAAATATATTGAACGAAATTTATATTATTCTAACGCGTGTGAATAGTTCCCAGCCCTTCATGTTATCGAAATTTATGATTATAACCATAACCATTTACGAGAATCAATTACACGGATAATATTTATTATAACGCCTCCATGCCCCTTATTATTGACACCCCAATAAACCCTGTTAACGAGAACAATAATGGTAGAGCTCTAGTTCCCTGGCTTAAAATAATACTTCAGAGTCAAATTGGAAAACAAAAATCGATAGAGATAAATGTAGTAGAAAATCCTATAATGTAATTTTTGTATACCTGATAGAACTTTGGTTTGGTTCGGTGGAACAAGAATTGTTTCTAGATGCCACAGGAGTAATTCATATCCATAATGTAGGTGTACGACTCTCATCCCTGAGGTCATGGGTTCTATACCCGGCTGCGTACTAATGGACTTTCCTTCTATGTTATTTAACATTCGCTCAAACGGTGAAAGAAAACATTGTGAGGAAACCGGCTTGTTTTAGACCCAAAAAATTTGACGGCTGATCACCTACTTGTCTATTGGATTGTCAAATGATCATGAAACAGAGACAGAAATCTGAGCCCCAGACCTAAAAGTTATGTGTCGTCATGTGATTCTTATTTGCCGTATATTGACTATTTAGTATCAAGAACGAACTATATTGACGTTTCAGCGATGACATAAAAAAAAGATAATACGGCGCTGCAGCGACCTCAAATCCCACGACGCTCTTTCCGCACACACTCACACATGTAAGGATCGCATAATCAGAGGCCCTAGGTTCGGTTCGTGTAAATGGTATACCAGCCATATCTGTTAATATGTACTCGATTTTATTTATCGTTATAAACTAAACCTTGTATACAACTTACGAAGATAAGTACTAACATTTAATATAGAAACATGACTTGATATTTTCCTTTTGTGTACTCGTAGTGTTTGTGTTCCTTAGTGTTGAATGAATCTATAATGACATTGTCTTTTAAATTCAATTGAGATGGTATGCAGCGATAAGTGGCTGACTGAGATAATATTGTTGAGTGTGAAGTACGTTGCAACATAGAGGAAGTTATTGAGAAATACAAATACATTAATTCTATTTTTGAAAATCTACTGTGAACTCTGCATATTTTGAAAATGGAACGTTGGCAATTGGTTGTTAGATTTATTTTCGGTGTGAGCATGAATTACATTACTTTCATAATTTATTTCACTTTAGTCGGTGGCAGCGTGTAGACGTTATCATAGACGTAATGTTGCGTGTTTGGGTTTGCGGCCTATGTTATTTTCTGTCCGAGTTGAGTTGTGCCAGTCTGGCCAAGTACAAGTTGATGTATGACAATTCTCACTTTATGTTATCGTTAGGTTTACCTATGTATTTATGCTAGTATATATATATATATATATATATGCTAAAAAAATAGCGCCAAACGTTTATTATAAACCTATTAGATTATGAATACCGATAAAAAGGCTATTGTTGAACCACCACCGACTTAAGTTGTGTCTAACTTAGAATATTAAAATGTGTTGTTTCAAGTAGGTACTTTGATCTCAAGAGGCTTAAGCAAGACACAGCGCGTACTGGTGAAGCATGCTCCTTATAAAACGCCATTGTCTCGTACTGTATACATATTCAAATGTAAATTATTAAAGCAAGATTCATTTGGATAAAAAGCCACGTGACGATCATTTCATCTCTGATAGAAGCTTAAATGTATCTTCAGATTGATTTTATGTGAACATGTTCGATAAGTTATATTTCATCAATAAAAATTAATTACATCGCGTTCGTGGCTTAAACAACAAATAAATAACTCTCAATCCATTCCAGTCGACAATCAAAAGCAATTGTTATCAATAAACGATGCACTCGTACGTACAAATCACTTAACACCAACACTAAGTTAATCACATCAGTGCTATTTTAGACTTGCTTTGATCAGACGAAGATAATATATTAACTTCTATTTTCTACGAGTGTCTGAATGCTTTAACTGCTAATTTGATGGACTTTATGAGCAGAGCAGTGTTGGTCTAGTGGCTTCAGCGGTTTCTCATCCCTGAGGCCGATGAAGGAAACCGGCTTGCCTTAGACTCATAAAGTTGACGGCGTCTGTCAGGCGGCTGATCACCTACTTGTCTATTACGAAAAATAAATGATCATGATCATGAGACCTAAAAAGGTTGTAGCGTCACTGTTTTTTTATGTTTAAAATCCTTCGACTTACTACTAGGTTATGTCCAGTCGATAAATTCATTTTTGTTTGTATCTCGATAGGTGACGCTGGATTAATGTTTTTATTCTTGTTTGTTTCTTATAGATTTAAAATAGGATTAAATGAAAGGCTATTCAGTATACCGAAAATTCTGCCAAAAAAAACTCAAGTCTTAAAAAAAATTCCCGCAGTAGTTTTTAAATTATTTGAGAATCACAAAAAATACATATTGTAGCAGGTGCATTCGTTAACAAAAAAATCAATATGAGGCGAGAGTTTTTTACTCAGTCATGCGTAAATTAAATGCTACGTTACCACTAATCCCCTATCAGGCAATGACACCAGGGAATAAAAGAAAAAAGACATGTCGGCTTCCATTCATAAACCATATTGTTAGGATTAAAAATGTCCAGTACTAAAGACCTCCGAAACGTAAACTTCACAATAGAATTATGAAACAACGTGAGGTCATGATATATTTGACGTGATAGGGTAGGGGGAACAACAACAAATCAACGTATTAAAATGTAAGGTCATAATAGAAGCATGCGTCACAGGTTTTAATTAAAATGCTTTAGTAGGATCAGCTGTCATATTGAGTAGAAATTGATAGGAATGAGGGGCTGTTCAGGAAATTTGAGATGGGTTACAATGACATGCGTTAGTAATTCAGAACCGATAAATTGTGGTGCTGGACTTAACACTTCGTTTACGCTCACACAGTTTTAATTAATTGAAAATTTAACAAAATAAGTGAACATATTAGCATTCTCTTTGCTCTGTATTGTTCATACAAAGTTGAAAACACTAACTGTACTTAGAGTTCATTTTGTTATATAAATATCCAAAAATACCACAGCACCACACTCCACCGCTATGTGGAACCAGCTGCAGTATTTCCAAACCAATTTGACTAAAGGTTCTTCAAGAAAAGAGCGTACTGATTTTTTTAAGTCCGGCCGGCAACACATTAATTTTTGAGTTTGATACATGATTTCCTCATGATGTTTGCCTTCACCGTAGTAGCAAGTTCTGTCTCCAAACATTACTACATTTTTATACTCGCACACCCGCCACAGAACCAACATCTAAAATAATCACGTGGATGCCTTCTCGTCTTGCATCAGCTTCTGACGATATAAACTTAATATGAATAACATGACATGCAGCTCGTTACTATACTTCAAAATTGGTAAACATGCTATCATTTATTAGTTATAGTCTGCGAGGAAATGCTGCCAGCGTTAAAGGTACACAGCCACAGGGACCAAACTTTTTGAATTTGTTTTGATTTTCTATTAAAACATACTATTGTAATAAGGTTTCTTATGTCTTTGCATAAAATATATAATGTAAATTATTAAGATGTTTACGTCTGAATGACTAAGCACGTATAGAATAAATATTAGATCTCTTGAAACGTTCTACCGTTATCTAGTCTTTGTCGATATAAATATTGACTTAAGTCATTGAAATATGTTGACGTCTCACACATACGTCTCGCGAATTACTATCACTGTGTATATATGTCACTTGTGTTTGTTACATATTGGGTCATAGTAAATATTATAAAAGCTTCTATGTATCTTCTGTATACTTTTTTTTATATCGTTCGAACGGTGAAGGAAGTCGACGGCCGGCGTGTGTCAGGCACAGAAGGCTGATCGCCTACTTGTCTATTATATTGACAAATCATCATGAATCAGATTCAGAAATCTAAGACCCAGACCTAAAAAAAGGTATACTAATTATATAATTTATTTATTTACTATTTCACAACAACGTTCCTACGTTCCTATCCGTATATATACTAAATGGTATCACTAAAAATCAGTGCCGTGGTACAAGGTTTGCCCGAATGTAGGGAGGCCAAACTAACACAAATTAATTAAATTAAAAGTCTGTGTCTTAATAATTATTATTATGCGTGTTAGTAATTATTTATTTCTTTCTTTAATAAATTGCATATAACTGTCATAACGCGAACTGTTCTGTCGTTATAACTAAGGAAATTATAAATTAATATTAACTTTAACTCACAAATTATAGTTTTAACATACCCATATATTATGCTAATAAATTGCTATTATTCAATGTCGCATGAAATCGATTTGAGACACGTTTCAATTGTTTAAAAAGCAATCGTTTGAAAACTGACCGCTATCAATTTCATTAATACATTGTTTTGGATTCGTTCACATTTTATAGCACTTGTAAATGGAACGTCTGCAATTTATTCATTTATTGATTTCTACATATATATTACATATTGATATTAAATGAAAACAACTCTATTCATTATTACTACATCAGTAGTTATCTTTTAATTTAAGTTCTCTTTCGTTTGTTTGATGAAATAAAAGAAAACGGATGGAATATACTGATTATATATAGACTGATTTGGAAATGTTACCACAAACTCAAAATACAATTAAAATTAAATATCTTAAAAAATATTACTCATATTAATGTCTAAAGATGGACCGCCCCCGTAGTTTAATTGTTTATGCACTTGAGTTACGTATTTCTCTCTCTCAGCGAATAATTAAGGCTGAAACATAGAAGCCTTTTGCCTTTAAGAAATCGATTGTTAGCGATAAGGCCGCCCGTTGCCTAATAACTAATTTAACCTGCTTTTTTTATTTTATATGTATGATTTTGTATATGGTAACGAAGTGTAAATAAATAAATAAATAAGCTCCAGAAATTCATCTGTCCTATTGGATCCTGATTATCAACACTGGATGATTAATTAGGTTTAATAAAAATTGGTTTCGATTGTTTTTCACAATATTTCGTAATAGTTTCATTCTGAATAGTCATTTTCTATTCGGTTAATAGCCGGCCTGGCGCGGCATTTCTTTAAATAATTGGAAATACTTCAAATTGTTATACAATATATGAAATCGGTGTACTAGATTTTGAGTTTATGTTTATAAATATACAATAATACAAATCTCTCCTCTTTATAATATTAATATAGGCAAAAAATACGCTACACACATACGCGGTGGTGTGCAGCAAAAGTTGCCCTAAAACGCTCATTTGTAGAACGAAGTACTATGAGATTGCTTTTTTTAATAGGCAAGTATGTGATAAGCATGTCTGTTTTCTCTATTTTAACATACGGGCTAGTATTAAGCACTGATATGGTCGCCAAACTCCAAAAAACGTATATTGTTTCTTTCCATTATTCGTCATCGTTTCTTGAAGTATGAAGTAGTAGTGTGAAGTAGTAGTAGTAGTGAATGGAAAAAATATATGGTGAAGTTGAGTGGTTTAGGTATCCATTTTGATATATAGATACTTACACGATTTAAATAACTTCGTTCGATAGAAAAAACATCAAAACATAGCCAATTTTTGACACTTTGAATTGTTTTATGACGAAAATGTGTATAGAACATCATTTTGAAATTTACACGATATATTTTATCGCAAGCCAAGTAATCCATTTCAGAAAAAAAATTGATAAAATTACATTAATTTAATGTTTTACATAACTAATTATTGTTACTACGGGCCGGCCGCGGCGCGCCTCAGTGCTCCAGCTCTCTGCGCCCCGCAGTCCACTCCGAGACATTGACACGGCAATTCGTGCTGGGATAGGACCATAAACACAAAAAGAAAAGTCTTGTTACACATCCAAAGTTCGAACGACTTGAGAAAAGTCGCTCGAGCCACTGTCCCAACATTACTCATTGAAATGCGTAATATTTAACGAGGTGATTGCCACTAATCCGCCATAATGTTTTATCGTTCATTCATTCGATCAATCATTCGCCCATTGTATATCACTGCTTTGAAACCATTGAGATATCACTCTTTGATTGATGATTTGAATACGTAATGCCATTGTATAAAGTACTAGAGTATATTCTAAATAGGATAATTTTATCATTATGTATTCAGAATCTTTCTTCAACTATATTATATGGTTTGCTTGACGTCCGTCGTTCTACAATTGAGCATCTTTAAAGGCAGTTTTTGCCGCGAGAAACCACTATGTGGATCTGCCCACAAGTATTTCCAAACCAATTCGACTTAGGGTTCTTCTAGAAACGAGCGTATCTTAAATCCCAATGCACTTGCGAGTTTTCTGGCAATGTGAGTGTCCGTGGGTTATCATATAACATCAGGTGAGCCTCCTGCCCGTTTGCCCACTGTTATATATAAAAAAATTTTTAAGAAATTTCCTATTTACCATTATTTCACTTAGATTTTAAGTCTGTACATTTCTAATCTCAAAGGCTTTCTTATTGTTATATATTTACTATTTAATTATCTCTTGATGCAGAAATATAGAATGTAACTACTGAAATGGATTAAAAATCGTTTTTTTTACTCAATTATAAAACTGAACCAACAATTTTGCATGCTAGGAAAATTGTTAATTTTTTTAGACTGGTTGCCCAAGGAAAGTGATTTACGCCCATACCGGCCAAGCTACCCTCGCCAAAACAGCCCGAGCTGAGCTGACAAGGCCCTTTCAGGCCAACAGCGAGATTCTATCCCATTAATATTTTTTTTAATTCTATGAACTTTAAATGCGCACGAAGAAAATATTAACGTGTTTGGTTATATCCATTTAAACAGTATAAAAATATTGATAGAAAAATATAAGCAATGTTATCAAACATTAATCTCGTAAATTATGTATCGAACCGAATTAAAATGTAAATTATTCACAAATTAAACCAATATATCTAAATGAGCTGTAAATTTATTGCTCTCCGTTCCGCTATTATCGTTGAATAAATTTTGCAATCATAGATTTAATTCCTTGCGAAAACCAGTTGGACTAAAGGCGCCGCTTGCATTTCATAATGTTGATATAAAATTATGTTGGTGTAATTATGTACGAAAAAACTTTATTTACTATGGAGTTGAATGACCGTAGAGATGGGTTTTTCACTAGTCTCAGAGACTGGGAACAATTTTAGACTTATGACAAGACAGGGTATGTTGTTTATTCTATAGTAAATGTTGAGTGAGATATTATAGTGCAAGAGAAAATCTCAAATGAACTTTGAGTCAAATAAGTTGGACACTTATCAATTGATATAAAAAGTATTTCTCTATAAAAGTTCTTCTGGAGCATGTGACAGATATAAAAGTATTTTTTTTTATTAATTCATATGTAACCAAGTACACTTATAAACGTCAACAGAAAAGATATTGAATTGATCCTAAATTAACATTTACTACCAGTTCACAAGTCAAGGGCGTAAAGCGGGCCAGAAGAACTGGCAAGAAACCCTCCGCCACTTTTTTTAATCGCCAAGTTTTGAGACATACAAATTGTTTGTAAGGCAGGGTAGCCCTAAATATTACATTATATAAAATATGTCTTGTATCACTTAACATCGGTTAAAAGTCCAGTCCGTTTGTTAAAATCCCGGTTTTTAAAACAATTCATTTATTTATAAGTCCTAAAACAACATGCATGTTTATAAAGAAAATATGACGTCACAAATTTACCCACATACACATCAGTTATATTAGAACATAAATTACAAACTAGCAAGGAAAAAAACAGTAAAAACTAAAACTAAATAAAAACTTAAACATCATTCAGAGCGTCATAAAAATTACGGTGAGTAGGAAGATTATTGTGAAATTGAATATTAACATTTATTAACTATTTTAATATTAAATTGTAGCAGACTTTTCACTGGCGCAATTTATTTATTTGTTTCGTAATCCTAGAGCTAACATAAATTGTATATATTATAAAAAACAATGATACTAAAGATATAGCCAAATATGGAATACATAATATATACAAAAAGGTTGAAACTTTAACAAAAGAAAAAAAATCAATAAAAATATTAAATACATTTTACTAAGTGATACCTAATTCGGCTGTGGTTCAGTGATGGTGTGAAAGCGATGTACGTAAGGTGTGTATGTGGGGTGTGTTCATGATACAGGGGTGTGTACATGATATTAAGCGCTATGGATATTCTTAATACTCCTTTTAAGCATATTCCGCGATAGCTTAAACAAGTCAAGGCTTATATAGTGATCGTTGTGTGTCCAATTGATGTTTATAATTAAAACAAGCCCTCTAGGTAATACGGCTGCCCCAAGAAGCCAATCATGAATAAATTGCTGACTTTTGTATGTGCAATAAAAGCCAAGAGAAACAATGAAAATTGCTAAAACTTCCTGTCTTTCTTCCATAGAAAACACGACCGCAATCTCACAAAACCATAAAATGGTTGGTGATTATGGTACGCGGAAGTTATTTGAGCCGAGACAACTGTGTCTCTAAGATATTTTATGTCCTTGCGTGTATGTAATTTATATTTTACTACAAAGTTCTTATTTTATTTTCACACGTTTAGAAACAAATAATAATAAGTTCATTTTTGACATTTGACAAATGAAATTTTTTAGTTGTAAGATTATATAAACTATGAATTTTACGAATGCGTTGTATAGTACAAATATTTGTCTGCTCCATTATACCTATCTTTATAAAGTCATTGTATTGTAAAGAAGTGTTTGAAAAATGTATGTAAAATATATGTTTTTACTACAAACTTCTTATTTTAAATAGTTTGCCGTGTTGAGGATAGGAATTCTCAAAATTTCTTACGTAATACATGAAATTAAAAATTATTAGATTTAAATACTTAATTTTTGATATTCAGCAAATGATATGACATTATTTCAGGTGTAAATTTATTTTCTTACATAAAACTCGCGAATATAACGCAATAAAATACTTATGCAAAGCTTGACATATTGGGTAGTGGGCTGATTAAATGCCTATCTGATACCTAATTCGCTGTTCTGCTAGTGATTTTTATTGTTTTTTATATATTTTTTGTAATACATACTGTAGATTATGTCATACATAATGTGGTGATACTTTAATAAATAAAAACTGTTTGTTCTTATAATTTTGTCTTGATCTATGAACGATATTCAGAAAATTCTACATTTATTAACAAAAGTAAAATTTAATTTTCGGATGCGTTATGTGCTACAAAATTTGGCTGGCTCCTTTATATTTATAAAGTGATAGAGGAGAAAAAACAATATACATATATATTGCTTATTAAACTACGAATCTTACAATTATAACGATTTAAGAACATTGCATCAATTACTCACCCAATTCGTAATTTACATACAATTGTGAACATTCATTAGCATTTTATTAGTACTTGTTATTGCTACGATAATGTATCGGACAATTTGTTTCGGTCACGTTCTGCGATACAGGCCATTTACACTTAGATATGGTTAGGCCTTCCGCAAAATAATTATTTAAAGTACATATGGTTTACATTTAAATAAACAATCATCTTGATGGCTGGAAGCCGTACGCGGTCCACTTCACTGGGCATGTTCTTTTCCGAACTAGCGAACTGTGGCTTGGCTTAGCGAATTTCCCAGTGTAGGTTTTCCCTGGGAGCTATAACCTCCGATTACTTAAAATGGGAGCTGTCTCCTCCCTCAAAGGCCGGCAACGCACCTGACCTGACGCACGCAATGACCATGGGCTGCTATTGCCTTTTGACCAATGACTGTCCTTTAGCCTCCTAGTGGCCTATACAATATTATATTTAAAAAATCATTTTTACTACGTAATTTTTTACTTATCTGTAAAGAATACCTTGCATATACTGTTTTAAAATCCAAATGTTCCAAATTCAAAAATTGTTATTTCGCCGAGTGCAAAAAATTACAATATAAAACGCAAGACGAAACTGTATATGAGTAGCAACTATGGACCACAATCAGCACCTGTTGGGCCTATGTTTGGCCTTATGATAAGCCAAGAAATTCAGTCAAATTTCGGAAAAAAATTATTACAAATCCTACATTGGCATTTCTAGAATCGTGAAAAGTTGGTTTATACTTGTTAACCGTCGCTGATTGGATGATTGGTGTCCATAAAAAGGTCGTAATAATACGTTGGAAAGAACCCCTTATTAATATTAACCAGTTCGTAACCACTATGTATTCAAGTCAGTTTCTTTGTAATTTTCCAGTATACAATATTTAAATTGTATATAATTCCACAACTTGTTAAGTAAACTCATATAGCATAAAATCTAGTGTGATTAAGTTGTTATTTTTTTACAATACAAATCTTTTTATTTAAAGCCTTTAAATTTTAAGTTTAACCACTTGCGAGGTAAAAATTTGACAAGACGTGTGAATTGTTATCTGTGTACACTGTGTACTAGATATTTTGTCTGTGGAAAGTACCTGTCATTACTTAAAAGAAATGCAAGCGTAACGATTCGTATATTGAATAATACTCCTTAGTAGTTTTTTTACGATATGTGCGCAATAGATTAGCAAGGAATGTATTTATATTCTTCTTAAGGCAATAATAACAGAACAATACTTAATGGTCCAGATAGTCCATACATAATTATGTATTGTGTGGGTTCTACGAATGAAATCTTTACTGTTTATATGCATATTATTAATTATAATAAATTTCTTAGAACCTAAAAACAATGAAATTTTCGTTTCATAATAACTATATAAATTTTCATTGGAAAAACTTGAGAATTATTTTGATAGTTTGGGTCTTTCTTTCGTCGGTTGTTTAGCCTTTTAAGCTAAAATTTTCAGTCAACAACTAACCCACGATGTAAATAGTTTATTTAATATAAAAATGGCTTAACTATTTAGAAACGTGAACATTACTTAGATCGCTACAATAACTTAACTTAAACCTTCTTAGCTTCTGCTTGTATAAATCAAACAGTTGACTCTCAAACAGTTAAATACATTTAATCCCTTTCATTAATGGTATATACGAAACATTTATACATTTAATTCTTTAAAGTAATTTATAAACTCGCGTTTATTCGTATGCATCAAAGCCGGATCAAGTTTGACGTGCGTTCAAGTATTCCTTTGAATAATCATTTTAAAACAAAAGGTACCTCACGTTCCAAAGATAGCATTGTTAAACAAATTGCACCTTAAACCGGCTGCAAGAATAGGGCTGCATTGTATTGTAAAATTCCTTTTAATTCGCGCGTTATTAGTTGAGCTGTTGAATAGAAGATACGATTAAAATGTAAATAAGTATACGGACTTATAAGATTTATATTTCGAAGGACACTTTTTGGGTAGCAGAGCCAGCGGAATTAGTATTGTAAGATTCAGTATGTCAAATCCACATGTTACAGCCACAGCATACACGCATTACACACTTGAAACGAACCGAATGGGAAAAGGAATTTTTTTTAAGTTTTTTTAGATCTCATTTTATTTTTCTTTGATTATTGTTATTTTGTGTGTTTATGTGTGTGTGTTTTTGTTTGTAATAAATGTTATGTCTATGTCTAAAAAGCTGTGTGATCCATGTAATACCATGTCAGTTAATTTATTCAGTCCCTCCTAAGGGACCTTCTGTCTTAAGTTATTACGTAATTATCTTACCTAATTGAAATTTAAAAATATTTTATTTTTTCCTTGATTTATACACTAAACACTAATTGTATTCTAA
This sequence comes from Pieris napi, assembly GCF_905475465.1. Lineage (NCBI taxonomy): Eukaryota > Metazoa > Arthropoda > Insecta > Lepidoptera > Pieridae > Pieris > Pieris napi. The sequence continues at coordinate 13,133,680 of NC_062234.1, forward strand.
ATTTGAATTCTATGTCTGCTAGAAGTGCCTTACAGTTTTGATGATCGGTCAGTGAGTGAGTGACAAAATTAAGAAACTTAACTAGTTCTTACAACGAAGTTATAGGGGTCGAAAATATCCTCCTTATATATAGTACTGCCGTGACGCTTTTTAGCGCGCGCATTGTCGTGATACATCTTTGACATACGCGAGTCATACTTACCGCTAAGTCTTGATTCTAAGTCCCTTATAATCCAGGGACGCCCTATCAATAGTTAAAAATAAACAACTTCAATCATGATCAGTCGTAAGAATGTGACTGACCATGATTAAAGTTTGGTAGGTTAGTTTCACTTGATATTCAAAAGACGTTTTTATATTAATTCCCTCGCTGCCAGCCCTATAGCCCCGAGCAATACAAGTACTCAGCCATCAGTCAAACGCTCCTCAAACTGGGTTTAAAAATATTAATTTCAATTTACGACCGGTTAAAAGTAAATGGATAATTGGAACCCTTTATGTTGAAAATGCAAAATTCATGTTTATAGGACAATATTAATGAGCAAATAAAAATACGTGGCGTTGAATTTATAAACAGCAAGTACTTGTACACTGTACTTTGGTTTTGTCTCAAGGACGCATTCGAATTTTTATGAGGTATATTTTTTAAACGGGCAAGAGGCTCACTTGATGCTAAATGATACCGCCCATGGACACTTAATGCCAGTAGGCTCGCAAGTGCGTTGCAGGCCTTTACATTAATACAAACCACAGCGGTTTTCTAATGTAACATATTATGATTGTATTATATTATTTTGTAAAATAAAGAAGTTAAAAAATCTTGAAGATTTTCTCAAAGTTGAATTGATTCTGAAATACTTCAATGGGTGGTAAAATTTCACTATCATCAATTTTTCATAAGGCGCCTAAAGAAGTATAACTTCAAAAATACTTCGTTTTGTGTTATTTTCTTAGTGAACTTTTTATTCAAACTCAAACTCAAACTCAAAATATCTTTATTCAAGTGGGTAACCAAGTACACTTTTGAATCGTCAAGTTAAATTAATCGTTAATTTACATTTACTACCAGTTCGCAAGTCAAGGGCGTAGAGCGGGTAAGAAGAACTGGCAAGAAACTTTCCGCCACTCTTTTTAATCGCCAGGTATTGTCATACAAATTCTTTGAACTGGAGCAATTCAATCCCAAGGATTAGGATCATTTAAGTAGTCCTCAAATTTATAAAAAGCTTTGTTGATTAGTTTCCGTTTAACGACGGCTTTGAATTTATTTAGTGATAATACATACTCTAATTTCGCTTGGGAGTTTGTTGTAAAAACGAATACAATTTCCATATAAGGAGTGGTTTATCTTTTGGAGCCTGGTTGGTCGTACACTCAAATTAGTTCTATTTCGCGTATTATACTGGTGAAAGTCACCATTTGTTTTAAAATCGTTTATATTTTTTTGGACATACAACAAGGCTTCAAGAATATATTGACCAGATAGTGTCATAACATTTAATTCCTTAAACTTATTCCGTACCGACTCCCTCGGAGAAACACAACAATTGTATTATTATTCTGTAATAACTTAATTATGTTTCATAAATTAAGTTCAGCTACTCTGTAACACGATATTCATTGACAAACTTGGTACAAAGTTCGTCGGGTCAGCTGTTATTAATCTAAAAACTTGTTTAATAATATTAAATTCCTTTGTCAGGTGTGTAATCCGGACATCGACTGCACTCTCCCGGAGAATAGATGGCGTTACATTGAGAAATTCACGTGTCTCGGAGAAAACAAGAAACTGCTCAAAGAAATGAGGCTCTCCTTCCCGAGTGGACACTCATCATTCTCGGCTTACACCATGATTTATTTTGCTGTAAGTATCTCGATAGCTCAGCCAGGATTCTCATAACTTATCATAGTAATGGCAATTTTATTATTGAGGCTTTGGATCCCATTGTTTTATGGTTATTAACATAACAAGTCAATATTATGTTCGTCGTTGATTTTCACCTTGGCGTGTTGAATTGTAAGGCTTTTGTTATGATTATTAAAACTCTATCTGTATTAATTTAGGGAGCGTTCAAGTATTACGGAGATTAATGGAAACCCCCCATGTCACGCGCCGTAACGTTTTTCTGTACCCAAGTATAATAAAACGTTTCGTGACCACCTAGTGACTCTTTATACCTTAGAGCTACCATTATGTGGTGTAAAGTACTGGAAAGTCGAAAATAATATTAACAATAACGCATAATTCAATCCCCGCCACGCATCGTAACGTTTTACAAAATTACAATACCTGAACGCTCCCTTATCAGAGAAGAATCACTTTCTAGAAACTTGTAATATATTTTAAAACAAATAAAAAAATCGAAGTATTATATTGCGAATGTCTAAAAATATATTAATTTAATTTATTAGATTTACTAAATGTTTTGTGATTTTTACTTTACGGGAGTCATACGCTGAGACTAATGTCCACTTCTTGTTTCAAGACACAATGTCGTCTTGAGAGCTGTCAAACTGCATACCAAAAAATGGTTTGACAGCTTTTGAAAGTAAAAGTTAGATTGAAGTTTTAGAAAACGGGAAAAATAACCGTACTCATATTTACCAATCTCCTTTCAGTTATATCTTCAAAAACGTTTCGTATGGCGCGGATCCAAACTCCTACGCCACTTCATCCAATTCGTGCTGATTATGATGGCCTGGTACACAGTGATGACCCGGGTGTCAGATTACAAACACCATTGGAGTGATGTACTGGCTGGTTTCAGTATTGGACTCCTTGCTGCTATTGTTGTGGTGAGACTTCTTTCATTTATGACAGCCTGGTACTTTAAACTAATGAGTTTTTTATTCATACGAAAACATTAACTACAGTAGTAGGAAGTAATGTGTAAATTTACACACACAGCAATATTATTTTATTTTACCTTACCCATAATCATCAAATTTCTTGTCCACAGTACGCATTTATCTCAGACTTACGCAAAACGTCGCGCCGTCTAAACGGTTGCCATGACAACGAGTTGACCACCAACGGCACCACTCGCACAGCCCCCAGTTGGCAGGTTTGACCTTCAACCACTCAACCAGATAGCGTGGTTGACGGTGGACGACCCGCAACCACCGTGTCCCAGATTTATACAGACTTTTGAAACCGGGGGATTTATGAAGCCTAAAAGGCAAACACATTTAAATTGGAAAGTTTGATTATGAATGGCCATACACAAACCATAGAGAACCGTTTAAAATTACTGTGGTAATAAAGAGTTGATTATTTGGCTTGTGGCAATTGACATGATTTTTATACTAAATTTGAATTTGGAATTATGTAAATATTAGTTGGCTGGAAAAGTAAGATTTTTAATGTTTAAACAAATTTATTTATTTAGAAGTTAAGTTTATTGGTACAATGTAGTTGTAATCTCAGGAGAACGGGAATATTTTCACTTAAAATTTGCAAAACTTGACGCCCCAAATTCATTAACAAATTCGGCAAGCTAAGACCAAATTATTATATTAATTTGTATGTGTCTTCCATATAAACCCTGTCGAACTATTTTATCGAAAAGACAACTTTATAATTTAGGATAATTGTTGATTAGAATTTACTAAGCAATGTGGTTTCAACGTCCATGAAGTAAGCAATATAACTATATTTGCTAATTTTCATACGCCGTGAAGTTAGGCGATATTTTATACCTTATAACATTTTTATCAACCAGTATTGTAGCGATTTAGCACATACTACTTAATATGCACTATTTTTAAGTAATTGTCAATTTTAATACAATTATAGACGATATTTAAGAATTTAAACGCATAATAAATACACTTTCACCGTTATGAGAGCCTGGTACTGTCAAGACTGTTCTATGAAAAACAAATTACTAAGAAAACATGAATTATCGCTTTCGAATGATTTGAGATTAGGTTGATAGGCATTTTGAAAGATCGCTCGTATTTTTATTTATTTTTAGATATAGGATTCCCAGTTTTTAAGATTGGGAATGTATTTTACTCTGTGATATAGAAGTGTAAATATTGCAGTATGAACTAGGTGCTTGTCTACATAAAGTTCTGTTAATATTCCTGTCTCTTTCACTATCTTTCTAAAGAAAGAGAGAGGAATATAAAAAAACTCGCAATTTTCTGTATGTAACCAGCTATAGTTCGGTGCTACGTTTGCTAATTTAAAGTTGCCATTTAATAAAATGCTATTTTTCCTGCACTTATTTGTACTAAAAGCCTTAAGTTGTCGAATGTTTTGTTCATATTTAAAGCTTTTACGTCTAAGAGTATACAATATTTATATAATTTATTACTTGTTGCAATGCATAATAAATGTACACATAAGAGCACCATTTTAGGGGATTCACTGCCTTTAGTTTTACGGCAGCTATTTATTTAGGTTAAGGCAATATAAAGCATAATAAAAATGATTCTTATTTAATTTTGTTTTAATTATATTTGAACTTATTCACTAAATCAATCAATTGCACCTTCTCTGTCTCTTTCTGCCATATTGTGTTGATGGTATGATGAAAAGAGATGACTGCCCAAGACGGTGCAATATGATGAAAATCGTATTTAACAAATTAATACTTATTGTATGAGGTAACGTAATACAATTGTACTCGAAAGCTTATACACTTAAATATATAATATTAGGAAAACTGCATTCAATGCCGTGAAATGGCCTTCTTACGACTGTTTTATTAATATTTTTGTTATTCTAAAGTAGAGCTGAGATCGTTTTTGGATCTAAGACATGCAGTTTTCTTGTGATATTTTCGTAACGATCCATTGTTCATGGATAACCAGAACTCAATTTTAGGATCACTTCATTTTAGAGGCTTACTAAAAAGTAACTGATGTGATTTCGTTTAAAGTTCCAGCGCCAATAATGTAATTTTTCATGTGATGAATGTCAGATTTCTGCCTAATTCAGGTCCTAATGTTTTCAAACCTGGTGTAAATATTAAACTTCTGCAGTGAGAATGCCATTTTTAAATTTGAGTGATCAAAACGTTTTGCACCACGCTTCCTGTTTGTTGTATACTATATGCTTTAGAATATTTTGCAGGGTGTTTTTTGCAGTTATATATTTCTTGTATTTGTAAGCCTGACTATTGTATAGGCCGCGTCAGTGGTTGTGACTCCATTAGCGACGAGTAGCGGGTGCCTAGGCTCAGTGGCTTGTATAGGTATGCAAACTGAAAAGGAAAAAATCAATTTTAAAACATTGTGTTAACTCCAACCTCTTTAAAACTTGAAAGTTTAGAAAGAAGTGAGCGGACGAGAACTGAAGTACGTTATGGAAGGGGCAACTAGAGTCATATTTTTAAATATTTTTGACTTTGGTGGTGTCTTTTTAAAGGCCTAATTGAAATAAATGAAGATATGCGCACTAATTTAATTATTAAATGCCACGTGTCATTTTGTTTATTCACACTTCGTTACATTTATAAAATACTAGGAAACTCGGCGAACTCCGTTTCGCCACCAGATGGCTTCGTTTTATGTAACATTTCGTTTGGTGATCCCGCTTTTCTGTTGAAATTTTTCCTGAATTTTCTTCTTCTGAAGTTTCTCTGCTATAAACCTCACGGAGCATGAGACCTTTCCAACGAATGCAAAACCGTGGAAATCGGTTCGTGCGTTCTGGAGTTATAGCGTCAGGAAGGAAAACCCGACTTATTTTTATATTGTAGATTTATACAAATAACATAATACTTAAAAATTATAAGGGATGCAACGGGCGGCCTTATCACAAGCGATTTCATCCAGGAAACTTACTAGGGAGTAAGGGAAAAAACTAAAAAAATAAATATGATGGGTAAAGTGCAAGAAGTGCATATTACCAAATCTTATAAAAAATATACAACCTTAATCTAAAATAATACAAAAAATATATTAATAAAACAATCTAATCTAATCTCACGGATTCATGAATTGCGACGCAATACAAAAGGATGAGGAATACAAGAATTACAAAAATCACGATTGAGCAGGATGGGATATGGTTAAGGAATGTTTATGAAGAAGAGTTTTAAAAGATGTTAAGGAGGTAGCCAATCGTATGGCAGCCTATTCCATAACTTAATGGCGGAGATCCTAAACGAATTGCCTAAGAAGTATGCGCTGTGAGTTGGAATTTCCAATAAGCATGTATTGGAGCAGCGTAACAACGCGTAACATACAGTTATAATTTTATTTAAGATATCCAAACTACCTTCGTTATATTGTAAGTTTTTTTCCATATCTCGCAGATAATGGGAGAAATTAAAATAAACATTTAACCAGAAACTAAGAAAGAATTTTGGTTACTTACTATGGTGATTGCGTAAAAGAATCCAATGAGAAAACCTCCAAGAACGTCACCCCAGTGATGTTTATTATCGGAGACTCGTGAGAGACAGGTGTACCAGGCCATCATAATGACTATGAGCTGCATGATGTGTCGTAGGAGTTTAGATCCTTTCCATGTAAAGCGCGCTTGTAGGTAAAGCTGGAATTGAGGTTTGAAAATTGTTATCAGAGCGTGGTGAGCAAGCCAAATCTTCTCCAAGAACAGTTCTTTGTTTTATTTCCTCTTTGCGAAGGCCAAGGTTGCCATACCAAGGACTAGAGCCAGTCTGTTGCACAGATCCCCTTTAATGATTAACAAAGACGTTGCGCCTACTGAATGCTGTCTCCGACACTATCGACATCTTTATATGTTCGCAGAGTGAGTTGACAGTAGCAACTAGCGATATTGTTTATCTTATGTATTTAATATTGTATCATGTTTAAAAAATAATCGACATTATCGTATTGGTTTAGTATGAGGATATTGAATTAATAAATAATAATAATCTTTTGGTAGAGTAACTGAATAAATCTTTCATTCGGGCTCTTTAACGGTCGATGAGCGAGGGTTTAGTCAACAAATGCGTATATGTAAAAAATTTACGCCTGAAGAATTTAGCAAAGCAAAAGCGACAAACTGAATCTAATTATTTAATAGAATAAAATGAAATAGAAATATAATTTGACGTACTGAGTACGTTATTACAATTATGATTTACAATCAATAATAGGTTCTTTATTGTGCAAAACACTCTCTTGTAAGAACGGCAAAGGAAAACATTATGAGGAAACCGACAAGGCTGATTACCTTTACCATTGCATATTAAAAATATATCAAGAAACATAAACAAATATCTGAGAGCGAGGGTTATCATATTTACATTCCGGTAAACAGCGGTACACAGTTTTTCATTAAGAGTTAATTGTTACTTAAGTTGTTTAGTAAAAAATAAGTTCACTCATAAGCTGTTGCTGCTATAAGTACAGCTGTTGAGAGAAATCTTAGTAAGATTAGCAAATAAGATAATTTTTCATATTATACGAGTATGAACAAATCTTCGTGCAGGACAGCTACGAAACATTGTCTAAAGAAATCATAACTGTACTTACCGCCAAAAATACCATTGCGAAAACTGAGAAGGAAGAGTGTCCACTGGGAAAAGAGAGCCTCATCTCCTTAAGAAACTTTTTATTTGTTCCCAAGCACGTGAAGGTCTCGATATATCGATTTTGGTTTTCTGGCAGAGAACAGTCTATTGTCGGGTTGCATACCTATAAAAAAACATGTGTATAACACTATGTGGAACCAGCTGCCCACTGAAGTATTTCCGAACCAATTCGACTTCGGGTCCTTCAAGAAAAGAGCGTACTAATTCTTAAAAGGCCGGGAACGCACTCGCGAGCTCTCTGGCATTGAGAGTGTCCATGGGCGGCGGTATCACTTAACATCAGGTGAGCCTCCTGCCCGATGCCCCCTGTTCTGTAAAAAAAAACAAAAAGCGATACCATCGCATGGACATTTGCATGGACTCGCAATTGAATTGCCGGCTTTTTAAATTTGATACGCTCTTCTCGTGACCCTAAGCCGTTGTTATATTTATAGTAATTATTGTTTATTAATATTACATGTACAGTGTACACATAAGAAAACGTAATTTTCGGTTGGGTTAGAAGTATTCAAAGTTTTGTAATGGGTGCTGGTCTGAGTAGAAGAAAGCCTGAAGGGATTCGAGAGCCACTACCTACTGCCCTCAGTCGGTACGGGAAAAGCATATCGAGCTCAACACATATAAAAGGCATCAACCAGCAGTGTTCTCCCGTAACTGCCTTCTTCCGAAATCATTTTAAAAATTAACTCGAAATTAAGTCTCAACGGTTATTTGCTATTTATTATTTTGAACTATGCTAAATGTACTAAATAATTCTCGTAAATGATCTGATTACAAGTATATAATACAGAGTAGCCCTGCTGTACCTTGTATTATACATACATACAGGTGGTATATGTAAGCTAAGGATGATCAGCTTACTACACACCTTCAAGTGCATGCCACTTACATACCATGACACAAACCAACCAAATTAGGTATTGCTTAGATAAATGTATTGAATATTTTTATTGTATTTTCCCTTTTGTAAATGTTTGAATATTTTTGTAAATTATGTATTCCATCTTTGGGTATATTTTTAGTGTAATTATTTGTTATCTAATATATATCATTCTCGTCTAATATATAAAATTGTCGTGTCGGCTCGACCGATGTTTTTATGTATTTTTTATGATTCAGCATACAAAAATACATACAACCCCTCCCCTAATTTTCACCCCTCTACGATAACGCCTATTTTTTTATTGTACCTATGTTGTTAATTTTATTGAACTAAAAAATATTTTGTTATACATGGCAAAACAAACGATTGCCGGGTCAGCTAGTTACTATATATAATTTTTGTTAGCTATAGGAATACGAAATAGATAAATAAACATTATCAGAGGTACTAAGATTTTACAAAATAACTTATTAAAATATTTAAAACTCACTTCAAAGAAGTGGGGCCGTAGTCTACCAACGGTATACTTGGCGATATCCGTGGTGAGCTGCTGACAGGCGCAGCCGAAGAGGAACACTCCGACACATCGGTATGACTCCCAGACCCACGCGGGAATCTCCAGGCCGAAAATGACACGTCGTTCTCCGCCCTTGTAGTCGCGTAGGCGGATCCATTCCGTCAAACACATCTGAATAATGAAGTAAATATTTAAATTTAATTGTAATTTTATTGTTTCTAGATTTTTGACGTGATAACGTCTTTAAAATCGTTTTAGTCGGGTGACATGTTCAGAAACTTGTGTCACACCAAAACCTCACGAGCGCGATCGCAGGTATAACGAGAGAGAGACGGACCGATCTCCCGTCTCATCTCGAGCGCTGCCAGTCATTCCGTGAATGTATGAAGAAAAATGTATATCATAGTCGAATAAGTAAACTTGTCATTTTACACCCGAAATTTATCATCAAAAGTGTGAATAAAACGATAGATGTAATTTAAAATTTGAAAAAATTGTTATCTTCATTAATTCCTTACTTCCCAAAAACTTATAGCACCAATAAGACGTTATCACGTAAACATCTCGATCGTAAACCTACTTTACAAACAACCAATATTTTTATCATAGAATATTGAGTTAATATTACAAAAAATTGTATTAGTTTAGTAGTGTTTTCACATATTCACATCATCCCATCTTCTACCCCATTTACTATGGAGAGTTTTCAGAGCTGCAGCTCAGTTTCATCATCGCATGTCGAGCGTTTTTTTATGGCAGTAAGGGCGGCAACGCAATTGCGAGCCCTCTGGCATTAAGAGTGTCCATGGGCGGCGGTATCACTTAACATCAGATGAACCTGCGTGTTCAATAAAAAAAGCTTAAGTTAAAACAAGGAAATCAACTATTGTTTTCTTATATATTGTAGTAGGTATATACCGGCAGTTGCGATCCTTCTTATTTAATTATGTGAATTTTAGTATATTTCTGTACATGCAACGAAATGTTAGTAAATAAAATAAATATATACTATAGCGTCCTTTCGTATTATTTACGGAGAATATTACTGCACGAAGGAAAAATAGGTAAAGTCATTTAATAATATTAATTTTAAGCAATAACTTGAATACCAAACCATATAGCATATTAAAATTAGTCATTGACCTTTTCATACTTCTGAAAAATCAGACCCATTAATTCTGTTAGTAATTTATATCTTCTACATTTTAAACAATATAATTAGATCATATATAATGACTGGATAGTGCCCTGCGGTTTTACACGTGTCTATTAGTTAAGGCTCGGTAAATAAACTATCGACACAAACAGAATTTTTCTTTTCACGATTCGAATCAAATGTTCCTGAGGTTACAGTAACTTTAAGAAACAAACTCTTCAGCTATAAAATTAGTATAGATTCATTTTTCCTACTATAAATATTGGTAGACTATATCCGACGCCGTACAGCACACCACTCGTGATAGTAGAATTCTTGAAGCTGTACTTCAGAGATTCATCATCGCAGAAGAAACCTCGTTCATTTGCCGATCCAATAAAGTAGAAAAGGAATATCGGGATGCCAACTGTAACAATAAGAAATTATCGTGAATTCTTTTATTAATGCCTTTTTACCGTTACGAGAACAGTTATAATTTATTGAAAAAACTATTAAATATATATTTTTCTTAAATAACTTGATATTTTAGAAGGGGAATTCACCGCATTCACTGGGAATATTATTTTAAGCTAAACAATCATCCTACTGGTTTCCTATTCCTATTATCCTTATTATTGCCTATTATGTGTAGAAAAAAAAAATCGTCTAAATATCCAATTTTATAAGACAAAGCTATTAAAATTTTCTGTGTACCTAACAAATAATGTTCAAATCTTTCATCCTTATTAGTTAATGTAGATAATAATAGATGGCGCATATACAAATAACATTATACCAAACATAAATATCCTGACATCCTGCCCAAACAATGAAAAAATAAAATACATAACCTCAAAAAGTTTTATAAAGAGTGAATCATTGCATGATTATCTGAATATAACTTTTGCCAATAAAATCAAGAAATATTATTATTATCTTGTATATGGCTAGTACACTTTATATTAAAAACTTTAATCTATCAACAATTGAAGCTTATTATTTTAAACATAAAATCGGTTAGAAAGTTAACATGTAAATTAAAAAAGATACTCACCAACACATAATACAATTACATCTATAATCATTTTTCTTAATAGAAACCAATTTAGATTTTTTTGCACATCCATTTTTATTACTTATTCTGTTAAACTCCTGCCTAAAAGATACAACCGACCAACTAGATTAACTTCCTTTGAAATACATGTGAACGCATCAGGACGCAGATAAGAGTTTTATCTATTCTAATCGATATCCATGATATCATTATTTGAACAGTTAATTCCGAAAAATTGCAAATTATAGTATTATTTTACAAGTTTTCTAATCATAATATAGTATTATTATCCTCGTTATTTTTACTCCTATAACAAAACCGCCATCTTGTGAATAATAGAGGCTTTAAAGTTATAGATTTCAACGCTAGATGGCGCTAAATCAATAACAATTTCTCTGCAATGTAATGCATTTTTTTCCAGGAAATTTTCGCGCACTATAAAAAATATTACTCATCGTTTTGACTACCTACACTTTGTATTATTCTTAATATAACAGCTGACATACAATTTATATGAATCACATCTACCTTCACCTGTTTTATGCTTACATTATCTCACTTTATCAGTACGTATTTGTTTCCAAAGCGCACACCTAGATAAATTTGCTGAATTATAATCAATGTTGGGCGATTTCTGTCAAATGGAAGATAATTGTTATGCCTCGTGATTGTGTAAACTAATTGTGTCTTTTGGAAATCTTAAAAATGACGGAACAGAAATTGTTAATAAAAATTTGTTTAGACGTCATTGCTCTTTTGATCGGTGAGTTTTCAATTTCGTTTGTATTCGTTATCGGAATTATTACAATTGTAATACTAGTTGTAAATTTTATCGCCACATGTGTGAGAAGAATCCTATGCATAATTTATTAAAGTAGCAACAAATAGTATATTTTAGTTAACCTACCTTATTTCAATTTAGCTTAGATTAAATCTCTCTCGATTATAATAAGTTTAGAGTACTTTTTGGTTTTATTTGACCATATTTTTGATCTGATTTGATACTTTACATTGGTTATCGTATTCAGGTTTCGGCTATGGCAAGTAGGTCTAGAAAAAAAAATCAATGTAGCTTTTAAAAAAAAGGTATTTAAAAAACCTTTGAAAAATTTGTTTGTAAAATTTGCAGTACAAAAATATCTGAATAATTACATAAGTAGCTTAAATGTTTAAAAACACTTATAATTCCTATAGATAATGAATATCTCTCTATTTCGCAAGACTAGAAAATAACTATGACACTTTTAGCTCGCCACAAATATTTAAAAATTATTAAAAAGAAAAATTACTTACCTACTAATCTAGTACGAATTTGACTAATTATTAATAAATACGAAAGTGATGTTCTAATTATAACATATCGTGTTTCAGAATTATATTTAACAGAGTGAAGAGCCTTTATATTTTAATTAGTATATTAGAGCAATTAAATTAAAATTTAATATAACCTAACTGTGATATTCGATAAAATTTAATTTAAAACAACTGCGCCCTCATTCATTAAAAAAGAATTAATTCTAAAAGGACACTTATCTAAAGTACCTTCTCTTTTGTCTCTTTCCGACATATTGTATACCTATACACTGTAAAAAGAGAAATCCTTGCTTTAAAAATTAAACAGTGTTAATCTGATTAGACTTTTAGGAATAAAGCAGAATATACTATATATATAGATATGATACTAAATCTAGAATAGTTAGAGAGAATTTTACAAGAAAATTTCTTTATTTTAAATATAAATACTTACGGTAAACCGTGTATGGAAATAATAATGACTAGAGTAGTAGAATGTATTTTTATATGCGTATCACATAACATATTTTTAATATGGTTTTCGCAATATTTATTTTCATGTCTTTACTATAAAAGCAAAAATTTTATTTATTTGTTACATTATAATCGTTTTACGAAAACTTATTTTTACGGTTCATAATTTCCTTGATTTCTTTTTAATCCAAGGTTGGTTACACTTAGATGCATTCTGTATCACGTTTTCTACCTAATGATAAGTTAAGGAAACAGATTCTTTACACTACAATAGTCAGATACAAAAGACTCAGCAAGCGTACCTCGTAACTTCATTTCAATACTTATGCGATACGCATTGTTCCATGTTAGGGATATCGCGTTACGGAACTATACGTATAATAAAATTAGGTTTCGTTTGGTTAATAACGTCTTCAGAGTTATTACAGAGTGCCAGTCATCGAAAAAGTTAGTTAAACTTACACAGTTTCACAGTTTGACTATTGATTTATATGCATACCGGCTGTTTATTTGCTGTATAGATAAATAACCGCATGCTGTGTGCTGCATTCAGTATCTACTGAATGCAGCACCATCTGCCGCCGGCCTGATTCGTGGATCTAAACCATCCAGGGCGCCACCCAAACGCATAAAAAAATTCATTCAAATCGTCCAGCCGTTTATGAGTAGTTCAGTGACATACACACGTACAGTATAATTATATATTATAAAGATACTTTTCATGAACTTGCTAGACTGCGCTGTCATTCGTTTTACAAAGTCCAGTACAGGAAGGTAGTTGCTATTTAATTTGTTCTAGGCGCGTTTGTCTTCATCTCGTTTGCTCTAAATTTTAAACATATCCTTAATTCTGTCAGAGCTTTATTTAAACTCGGGCTTGGTCAATAGATTATTTTGGTATTGTTGACGAACATTACACTTGGTCGTAGAGGAACGTATTAATTAATTAATTTATTAGTAATATTACAGCTAACATACATATTATAAAACAAAACACTTAGACAATATACAAAGCCAAAACATATTACATAGATAAACAATATATATGCAACAGAAAACATAAGTACATTAATATACAACAAAAAAAAAAGAAAACTGAAATAACATTAAAGAAACGACAATTAATACTCAATATTTCATAGAGAATTGTTACTGCTAAATAAAGTAAAAGTCTTCACGCCTCTTTAAATATTTCCTCACATCCACTTTGGTGAGGTGAATTATGCAGGTAATTCGTATTCGGGCACATGGAACAAATGTGAGTATAATTTCATAGCGAAAGAACTGGCAGTAAATGTAAAATTAGAAGCATTAATATGTATTTCTTTACTGACGAGTCATAAGTGTACATTATGTTACCTATATGATTAAATGATTTTTTTACTATACTTTACTTTAAACCAGTATATTCTAAACTCAGTGTCAGGCACTGAAGGCGTGATTGTTTAAACAAATTATTTAATGATAAGAAGTCTGTCTGCTCTTCGCTATTATAAATATATTGTTTGATTTCAGTTGGATTCGCTTGGTTAGCCCTTCTTCTATGGGCCAAACCTTATGAGCGCGGTTTTTTCCAAAATGACCAGTCACTTAGTCTTCCATTCAAAGAAGAAGCTATCTCCGAAACTCTGCTTGCAGGCCTTGGATTTGCTTTGTTAGTCTTAACTGTAAGTTGCCTAGCCATAATATAAACTGCGTTAGAATACTTTTTGTCAAAATATTCATGCACACATTCCACAAATAACCATCATTTAACAGTCTGTCTAAGAGTCCGTCAAACAGAAAATCTATCTTGTAATATTGTAGTTTATCAAGGAATTCCAAATTACATTGCTATTCCTTGATAAACTTATTACTATATAATTTACTACGTACTACTATTTAATTTGAGAGGAAAATATTAATTACAGTTTACATTAGATAAGTAAGTCAGTATCTAGTATTAGCTTACTTTACATTTGAGGCCAATACAATCTCGAGGTTCTCCCAATATGGAACAAATAACCTTTTGTTCTCTGCCCTGGCACTGGCGTACTTTAAAATTGAGAGCTTCAAAAAGATTTATAAAAACGCTAAAACTTAAGAAAACGCTTCAACATTATTGAATTATTAAAATTTTCAGATACTTATTGTCGAAATAATACGAAATATCAAGGGTAAGTCAGTCACGGATAAGACTCTCTGTGGCACTGAGATTCCTGGATGGGTGTGGGAGTCATATGTGGCCATTGGTGTGTTCACATTTGGTGCCGCTTGTCAACAACTATTGGTCACCATGACCAAATACGTCATTGGACGGTTGAGACCACATTTCTTTGATGTAAGTACAAAACATTCGTTTAGGCTTCTGTACCGTGTACAGCGCACAAATATTTATTGTATACATTATTGCACTGTATTTCAGTATGGTAAAGATCCATCACGAGGATCCCCAAGCGTATTTACACGTAATTTTTACAGAGAGACTTCGATAAAGAAATGAATTTCTACCAATGCAAAAATATGCTAGGCGTTAAATAGGGTCCTAAAAACAAATCCCCTAAAGACATAATGGCTATACACTGTCGTAATTAGGCCAATGCTAACTTATGGAGGCTTGGTTTGGGGCGGAGATCGGAACACCGATATTAATTTCGGCCAGGCCGCTTCCAATGACTCGCCTTGTTCGCCGCCAGCGGTTGCATGGGTTGCATGAAAGCAACGCCAACGGCAGCGATGAAGCCTTCAAATTGTACCCCAAATCATCGACCAGTCAGGTCGCTCCTTGAAGCCTTTGAAGTGAAGAAACTTCTGAGCTTCTGTAAGGAGCTAGGCTGACTTAATAAGCCAGAACTTAACGCACCAAATGTGTGTCTTAGTGCGGAAACTTCACACTAATATAGGTACTATACAATTTAGTTGAGACTGAGGACGGCCTATGATGTTCTTATGTCTAAACCTAATACGTTCTTAGAGTTGAGTAGCGTGAATATCTCGAGTGTAAACTTTGGGTTACATCCAGAAATCGTGTATGACACAGATGGCGCCACTCCATTTGCCTATAAAATTCACTATAAAATATATGCAGCGTGGTGTCTGATACGGGTATTTAAACACAATATGACAACTATAGAATAAATAATAATGAATGTGTTATACCAAAATGAATCACGGAAATAAACGAACGCAAAGTCCAGTCTTATCAATCCCAAATTCAATTTGTAAGTAATACTTAAAAGGATTTGACCGATTTCAAAGTATTCTTAATTGATAAAGATATACAAAAATTAACAGATCTAATCTCATAGCAGCCAATTACAAAATACTATAATTTTAATTAAGTAATTTCATACGACACATGTTTTTGATAAAGATGCTGATAAGTATTACCTGTCACACTTATTATTCACATTTAATCAAATTGTGTGATAATAAAATGTTCATAATTGTAATCGATTTTCTTCCTGATGGAATTCACAACTCTAGCCAAGTGTAGGTTGGTTTCATTCATTTGTTTCTTAGACCGGTTTCTTCCATTTTTGTTGATCATTTGTAAATTGCACAGATAACAGAAAGAAAATTCTACGTAATTTTCGATACAATTCCTTAATAAAATCACATTTATTATATTTGATAGAATTATGGGGTAGCGTTCAACTCGTAAACTTAAACAACTTCAGGTTTGTTCACCTAACCGAATAGGTACGGTCGCAAATATATAACCTATTTCGGGGCGAGTCTACAATAGCTTGCCTCCTGAGATACAGGAAATAGTAGTGGACCCGGATCGAAAACGTCGCGAAGTTTTTTTGATAGATGGACTCTAATACAATAACAGCCTACGATGGTGGTTTGATATATTTTACTTTTTTATGATTTTTTTTTTCTCATGTAAGGGACAACATTTTGTTCTTATGGGAATAAACTTCTTTAAACCTAATTTTGAAGCACCTAATAGATTACGATGAATAAAATTTAAACTTCAACCTGTAGCTGAGTTTCGGGTCGTCGAGGCAAAATACGAAATAACTGAAGTATTTCCGAACCAATTTGACTTAGACTTGTTCCAATTCTTAAAAGGCCGGCAACGCATTTGAGTGATTGTCCACACATGCATTGAGTGTCCATGGGTAGCGGTATCACTTAACATCAGCTGAGCCTCCCGTCCGTTTGTTATTTTTTTTTTTTTGTATCATTAACAATATTTTTATAATAATTGTTATAATTATTTCTTACAGCTATGTCAGCCTTCGATCACGAGTGCTACCAGACAAGGTTACGTGACAGAGTTTTCCTGCGCCGGCGCAGGGGGTGCATCAAAATTGAAAAATATGCGTCTTTCCTTCCCTAGTGCGCACGCCAGCTTTTCCATGTACTGTGCCGTTTTCTTCATTGTATGTGACAATACATTTATTACGTTAAGACATAATATACTCTAGATACTATTAATATGGTTTAGTAGCTATTGAACTTTAAATAAGATCTAGATTCAAAACCTAAATGTTTGACAGTACCTAACCAACCAAAAAACTGTTTAAATTCAAATCGCAATCTATCTTTATTTATAAAAAAAGTATATTTCAAAGACAGAATACACTTCTCTGTTTCTAATTAAAAAAAACTAAGTATTTTTACTATACATTATTTGACTTGTTTGTTTGACTCAATAACTATTTGTATTCTTCTTGAAACATATTTTAATTTCAGTTGTACATACAAGTGAACGCTAGATGGCGCGGATCGAAATTGATGCGTCATGTTGCACAATTCGTGGTTCTACTCGCCGCGTGGTACGTGGGCCTATCCCGTGTGGTAGACAACATGCACCATTCCAGTGACGTTGCTGTCGGGTTCGCAGTTGGAGCGGTGATAGCGCTAATTACTGTAAGCGTTTTGTTATGGACTGATCGTGTTTTGTTTCACTTTCGGGTAAAAGAAGAATTAAAATGTAAAAGGGACTTTGTTAAAAAATCTATAAGCAATATGCAGGCAGACTACATTTATAATAAATTAAATAGGCTGCTTAATATCTACCCGTTCACCGTCCACAATTTGAAAAAACGGTTAAAAGACTGGCTTATGAACACACATTACGCAGAGTTGGAGATGCTTCTGAGACCTAACATGAGATACACATTACACTCACATGCACCCACACACACACTCGTCCACTCACGCGTGTTACTTAAAATAATAGATGTTTTAAACAGTTAAAGAAAAATTAAATTATAATTAAAAAACAATAAAAAAAATTATAAGAAAAGGATCTTTTTACTTAAAAGGGTTCCCATCTTACACATAATGCATTGTTTTTAATGATTAAACACATTTTTATTTATTTTTTTATACCTAATAATATTCTTAATTATAAATTGTTGCAGAACGCATTTAAAAACGAATGCTTCCATTTATCTTAATTCGAGTTAAACCAAGTAACTATTGCAAATTAGAACTTTATAACGGCATTACAATCAACTATATTACTATTCTTTATAATACTCATATTTAGTCTATAATTTTTTTAATATATTAATCAAAGTTACCCGCATCATACATAATACTATATCTATGTTATATATTACAAAGTCTTTTACCTAAAATGTATAACAATTTAGGTAAACATAAATGTTACAAGAAAATTCAATAAAAATAAAAATGCCAGTTAACTTAACAACGCCTTCTTTAAAACTAATCAGCCCACTACCGAATATGTATATCCGGATAACTACTGTTTCATCGCGAAGAATACGAAACAGAGGTGCCTGAACTGAAAGTTGGTTTTTGCATTTGCTTTAACATTTCATTTTGTAGTATTTTACAGTATGTATAATATAAACAAAATGTCACATACTAAAATAAATATTTCAAAAATCTCTTAATTTTTTTTTCAGTTTGCATATCTGTACAAGACGAAGATCGTCCAGCCTCGTACGTCCTGGCTCACCGAGCCTTCGACCCAACCGGAATTCCTGCCAAGACCCGTATTAATGACACGTAATCATTGAGACTGAATTCAATAAAATATTTGATTAAAAAATTGTTTTATTCTACATATACATTGGCTTAGGAAATACAAAAATATTTTTTATTTTACATAAACATAATAAACATTGGCTTAGGAATTACATGCCAAAGCCCAACAAGACACCCTGTACAGTACGAACATAAGGAATGCAATAAAAATTTGACTTTGAATGAAGCTAAAATTTAAGATTTTTTCAAATGAATATATTGAAAAAATTTAAGCATATGCGATACCCACAAATAATTAGATCTGATAAAATATACCACCAATTAGTTATTATAATAGGATGTAATTAATTGGACGGCTAGGTTTTCCGCTCAGATAACATTAACGCTTAGGGGATAAACTTGCGACCTTTGTACTTTCATTATATTACCATCAGTATTTTGCCGGATAACATTTGTGGTTTATTGTTGAGATTTGTTTTTGTCAGTGTGTAATGAAATAGATCAGTCTCCAGCAATAGTATTAATGCGGCGCAAGACGCGCGTAAATATTGCTTCTTCTTTCTGCTAGCAATTGCGACCGCTTACCACGCTGAGTGTGATTATTTGGCACTCATTGTCCCAGTCTTTCTAACATTTCCGCATTATACCCTACATCAAATATTGTTATGAAAAATCATAGTTTTGCAAGTATTACCACTGGAGGCGCTGAAAGATTTTTCATACATAGGTACACAAACTCAAACACAACGACCAACCAAGTACACTTATGAACGTCAACAGAAAAGATGTTAAATTGATTCTTAATTTACATTTACTACCAGTTCGCAAGTCAAGGGCGTAGAGCAAGAAGAAGAAGACACATTGAAGACACAAGAAACTTTGTCAAACTTAATTTGAACCTGGAGGAAGTCACTTGATCACTGTGTGGGAGCGTTGTTGTGAAGCGGAGTAAAATAAGAGAAGGAGTTGGACATCTTCCGACAGATGACTTGGCAGCATTTACGCTGCTTTAATTTAAATTCGTAGAAATATTTAGCAAAACCTAACAATCGAAATCTTTCTAAGCGCTTCTACATTCCTTCGTATGGAATTACATATTACATACCTTTAGGTTATATACAGTAACTGATTTACGAGGCTAAGTAGGCTGTCCAGATCGGCTAAATTGAGTTCAATTTTTTTTTGCGAATACTTAAAAGTCGTTCTTATCCTCCTCTTTGTCCTTTCCTTCTTCTTTAAAGTCCATGTTATCTCTGCATTTTGCTATATGCCCATTGCCAATTCTGTTTTAGGGCATAATTTTAGTTTTGGCAATTTTTCATATAGATTGCTATTATTAATATATAAATTATAAAGAATAGATAAAAATAGCATTTTATCATTATTCCGATAGATAACTATATATATAGTATCTATTGAGAGTTTCCTTAAACAAAACTAATGTTACATCACTCCTTATCTACCGTTGACGTCATTAATAATTTATTGTATTCTAAATATACGCAAACACATTTCAATCTCCGTGGCTCAGTGGTGATTTATTGAAATACCACGTAAATCATTTTTATTGGGCGCCACTTCAACTATATCAAAACCTTCCGTCAAATTGTGATCAGGGTAAATCAAGAGATAGGTTAAACTCAAACTCAAACTACAAATATCTTTATTCATGTAGGTAAACAAGTACACATATGAATTGTCAGAAAGAAGTTAAATTACTTGTAAAAAGTTGGTTAAATCATGACTAAATCAGTATTTAATTTTGTTGTAAAACTAACAGCTGTATTAATTAACATCAGATAATGATTGCATAGGTCGGCGACACATATTTAATGATTTTATTTACCTTTTCAGCTGGCGTGTTTACCCCATGTCAGTTATAAATACAAATGTGTTTTCTATACTTTAAGTTCATTCGTAATAAATTTTTATTTCCTTTAGATTATTTTTAAGAGATATAAAGTTATCGCTGTCTTTGTTTATAGCATTATAAATGAAAGGAACAGCTATATAGAACGCTTTTACACTCAATCACCAGTGGTTGAGGTGATAAAGGCCAATAAATATGTTAAGAAATAAACAATTTATTGAACTTATAAAAACGAATTAATCTTTCATAGTACTAAATTCAGTCTTGTTCAAAAATGTATGGCTAAAAATACAGTAGTTGTTCGGATTAATAACTGCAACTGAGTTTCATCATCGGACGTCGAGGCAGAATACGAAATGCCCCCCTATCACCTCGACGTCAGTCGTTCCGGAACTGAGCGTTTTAAGGCAGTTTTTGCCGCGCACCACCACTATGTGGAACCAGCTGCCCACTGAAGTATTTCCGAACAAATTCAACTTAGGGTCCTTCACGAAAAGACCGTACCAATTCTTAAACGACCGGCAATGCACTCGCGAGATCTCTGGCATTGAGTGTCCATAGGCGGTTATTTCACTCAAAATCACGTGAGCGTCCTGCTCGTTTGCCCCCTGTACTATAAAAAATCACATATCAATTACAATTACACTGCTTTTAATGATACGAAAAAAAACTGGAGGCCATAAATAAAAATCACCCAGTGCCAGAACCTTTTATATGTACAAGACTTTGACCACTTTCCTTTTAGTTATTTGCTATATGTCTCGAATTTTACGTTAAAACACGCAATTTCCTTACCATATTAATTTAATTGGGCTAAAAATCGTAACTCGAAATATACATGCAGCACATGTGTTTCTAGATAACGATTATCTTACGAACACGCCTCCACGACTCACGAATCACACCATAGCGGCTATTTTCTCGCATGTAATAGTGGACTATTTGTGATAAAAATGTGTTGCCATGGATTAGTTATCTGTGACAGGTGTGCCCTGAATGTATTATCATTTAGTTATTGACCAGAGTTTAACTATAAATTTATAATCTATAATCCTCAGTATTGGCCTAGTGGCTTCAGCGTGCGATTTTCATCCCTGAGGCCGAAGGTTCGACCCCGGCTTCGCACCAATGGACTTTCTCTCTACATGCACATTTAACACGTGAGGAAACCGGCCTTATACCCAAAAAGTCAATGGCGTGCATCAGGCACAGGAGGATGATCACCTACTTGCCTATTAGATTGACAAATGATCATGAAACAGATACAGAAATCAGACCCAGACCTAAAAAGGTTGTAGCGCCACAGATTTCTTTTAAATCCTCTCACCAAGTATAAGCCCAAGTCAAAGCGTTGGCCGGCCTCTGGCCCGTGGTCAGATGACCTGGTGATGGTGGAGGGAAGGCGATCGTACTGGAAATTTAGGCGAGAGGTCTATGTCCAGCATGAGACGACAACAGGTTAAAAAGAACGAAGTATATTGCTGCAGAAAACATTGATTACTCAGAATTTATCATAATTGATTTACGACCTGTTATAGTTTTATTGTTTCCAATTTGTTCTTAGGACCTGGGTTCGATACCAGGAGACAAAATTGTTCTCATAGCATTAACGGGCGGACATATTAAATTGCTAACCTTCGGGTTTTTTTTAAGTTTGTTAATGGCATTCTAACTATAACTCATTGGAGAATTCCTAAACTGGTTTTAATAAAGGTAACTTGAGATAATGTAAAATAAATTTAAATCTATACAAAACTATTCAATAATTGTAACCTACATAATACATATATTTATTATCATTTAGATCGGCGTAAATAAGCTATTTTTGTGGGACGGACGTCATATGACATGTTATTATTAAAATAAATATTATTTAGATAATACATATAGTTAACTTCGTGAATTGTGAATAGGTTAATAAACTCGGATTAAATTTAAACGATAACAGTAAATTAAAAATAACCGCATACATTTTTCTGTTTATTTCATCTGACTTTTAAAACGATAATAACGTAAACAATTTATTTTAAACGTGGAAAATTTTCTTCACAAAACACAGTTAAAAATAAGGAATGAAAATTAAAAGTTACCAAAAATAGTAATTAACTACTTAATAATATGTGGTGTTAATACCACCATCATCAGAGTAATGATGATTTAATTGTTAGCAAAAATTACCACTGCACTAATTACCAGTAAGCCCCAAATTCAGACATACACAAAGACATACTATATATTCAATCTATATTAAAAAACCTTTAAGTAAGGAATTAACTCATAACAGAAGTTTTTGAGTTCAAAAACTCTTTCACCATTAGAATGCTTCACTATTATCGAGTAACATTGGCTACTTTAATATTGAAAAAAAATGTCCTGCCTTACAAATTCCAAGTAATAAATTATGGTCACACGAAAAAAAACACTATTTGAAGATACTACATATTAACTTAATTTTTTTTTAAATTCAAATATATACATCTGTACCGAAGCTTCACGTGCTTTATTATGTACCCTAGGTGGGGTTTCCCCGACAAAATTGTTCTCACGCCGTCGTATTTTATTTATAGTAAAACAATTAATTTATTCTGTGGCAAAATAATTTAACATTAGAATACTATTGAAAATAGGTGATAAAGTCACACGAAAAATATCTTACGTCAGTTAAATTGTGTAAGCAAAACAGGACGAATATTAAACCATCTTCCTAATAAAGATAGTAATCTTACACCAGCTACATAAATACGGTACGAGGAGTGACTGGCTCAGTCTATCTGGTCTGTGTACGTCAAGATGTCGCGAGAAGAGAGATCTATGCATTTGCTGAGAAAATTCGTTATCGACTGCTTTTGTATATGTACACGTGAGTTGAAGTAGCCTTTTCCTTTAAGTATTAATTTTCAGAACTTTCCTGTTATTTTTCACTTAACAATCGTTCAGTTGCTTTTGAAATCTTTATATATTTAATTTCAGTATATTTTAATTAATTTGAACTATTAGTACCTTATAGAATATTCCTAAATCTAAAAATAATATCTAAAATGGGTAAATATAAGTAAAACATATCGCGCACCATATTTTAGCTTCTCGCATTCATTTTATGGAATAGTTGTAACAAATAATATATATGTTCTATATATATTTGTATGTGATATAACTTGTACTTCAATGTTATTCCAATTTTTCTTAATAGGCAAGTAGATAATGAACCTTCCTTTTCGCCTTCCATCGAACTACGCATGAATAAAAACCATATAATTTTACTGACAGCAAAAATACGACGAAAAGTTTACAATTAGTTTTTTACCGAGTTATTTTAATATAAGCTTTACTAAAAATATTTAAAGCATTATAATGATTTTGTAATAGTATTTTACGCTACTTAACTCTTTTTTATGATCAAAATTCCACTTGCCGGATAATCTTTCAATATCTTAAACCATTACAATATTTCTTGCCTTCGTAACATGGTAATGATGTCCAGTAGCACATTTGGATCACAGATTTATTTTTGTTTCCTTGTTAAACATTCTTTATAGTCTTGAAACGCCGTAGATTTTTTTCTCTCAAGCATGGTATGAGTGATCTAATAGTGCACAGCTGGTTTTCGAACCCACAATCTCAAAGTTGAGAGTTCTAGTAACAGCATTCCTTGGCTCAGTGCTTAAGGCACTTAGGTCGTAGGTGAACCAACGCTTTAATAACTGTTTCGGATTGGTTGGCAATGTATTGCTTTCTTGAACGATTACAAACATTATTTACGTACAAATTGAATTATGTGCGCGTGATAATTTTCACTTTATATGAAAATTTTATTCATGCATTTTTTATTAACTCTGAAAGCGAAATGATATTTTCTCTCACGAAATTTTCACAAATCGTCTGGTCAAAAGTAATTTTCTTAGGGTTTCTCCTTTAAACTATTTAAATTTTCAAGCAACCACAAAATAAAAACCAAAAATAATAACTAAAACTAAATATAAACAAACCTCATTATGAGCATGATAAACAAATTTACAGTAAATTTGAAAATTGTTGTAAAATATATCAATTTTTAATTCAAAATTAGGAAACTCGTTACACAAAAATAAACTTGATAAAATATCAATGGAAAGTACATTTTAAATGAAGATATTCAGGTCATTATGTTATCTCTAAAATAATATCTAAAAAAAATTATGCTTTAGATATTTTAGGAATGTAATATAAATATCTTTGCTTGGGGTCGATACTGTCATGGACGAGTTACGTGTTTGATAAATGATAGGATATCTTAGGAAGAGTCATGCATCGATTCCTCGTTTGATATTAATACGTTTGACGATAAGAATGTCTTATTATAGAATTATTGTATTATGAGTTTCATACTACTTCCTTTTGTACCTTATGAAAATGTTGAAATTCAATTCTTATTTTGAAAATGACTCGCCATACAAAATCTGAGATATTAATCATAGAAGAGTCTTTCTTCCAACATCGACTGGTTACCTTTGGAATAGGGACACTTGGGCCGTGGGATCAAGTAATTAAAGATTTAAGTTGGCACGTTTTAGATAATACCGGTGATCGGTTTAACGTGGCAACGTAATAACAAAACATTGATGAAATGATTTCATACTTTAATGAATAAAATTAAATAATTTTATTAAATTATCACTATTTTGTATGGATATAAAGAAGGAGTGAATCCTCGCACGCATAGGCCAATCGAATGGAAGAGAGATAGATGCGACGCAAGCGTACAATGAGCGTAACGGGACAATGAGTCATGTGATTCGTGCGTGCCGGTGTTCATTGATTTATCTAACATTGTCACGTCAAAATTAAGCTCAAACTCTACAACTTCTCTCCAGATCTTCATCATATATCTCTCATCGTTATGGCAGCATTCCTAGCAAACGTTTTCGCTCGACCTTTTTTTACTCCGACTTACTTTGCAAATACGGCTTGAGTTAACAAGCTTATGACATTCACAAATAACGTGGCAATTGGTAATAGAGTTTTTATAATCGGTTCAGTAGATCCAACCTAACCAAGATACAACCTCAAAACTTACAAATTTATAATTTAGTTTAGATTAATTTTGGTGCACAAAACATTACATTTTTGTATTTCCAGTGATTGCGCTGGTAATTGTAACGAGAGATGTATGGCAAGGATTTGAACGTGGTTTTTTCTGCGGCGATGAAAGCCTTATGTACCCCTACAAATCTGACACGGTTTCAACGGATATGCTGAGGCTGTATGGGATAGGCCTACCTGCTATAATGGTAAGAGATGAACTGAAAACTTTGATAGCTAATGCGCGCTTTATTGAGTACACGATTATACTATACTATACTATACACTAGCTTTTACTATAGAAACCTCACATCTATCGTTATCTGTGATGTGATGTCGTTATTATCTGTGATGAATCAAATTTAGTAAGCTTTGATAAATTTAAGCTATTGTATTATTTAAAATTTTCAAAAAAAAATTGTTATTGTCCCTTTCACTGTTTACATATGTTTCAATGGCTTTGGTTTGTTCCATTAGTTTTGTCTAAGTAAGTTATGTAGTTTTGCGCTTCTAGCACTCACCGTATCTATTTTTTTTTCTCACAGTGGTTGTCTGGAAGAGATCGCTCGAAAGCGATAAGTCCGCCAGTTTTAATAAAAAAATATACCACGCCACAATGTTGTTCTGAAATTAGTCTTTAAACTTGTTAATTAAATGTTTTTTTAAGGAATAAAAATAAATTTAAAACGTTTGGAAAAACGTATTTCTTCTTCATTTATTCGGCTCTCATGAGGTATCGGGTTCACATCCCAGGTGTTGCCAAAAATATACAATTGCGATCCTTCGTCCTTCTAACAGAGTTAGCACGATACTTATTCTTTCAGATTCTATTTTGCGAATGGATGTTACTTCGAAAAGAAGATGATGAGCCATGCTTCAAGTTTCCTCTGCCTTTGTGGATGAGGGGATTCTATTGCGTCTTTGCCTGCTTCTCGTATGGTATGTGTTTTGTTGAGCTGACAACAAATGTTGCGAAGAACGTCATCGGAAGACCAAGACCTCATTTCTTTGATGTAAGTAATTGATTTACAACCATCTTGAATTCTATGTACATGTTTACAGGGACTAAACTTTTTAAATTTGTTGTAATTTTAATTATAATAATTATAGGTTCTTTACCTATTGTAAATATTGTATCGTTTAATTATTTCTCAAGTTAAAGTAAATGTTTCGAGAAATATAGAGATTAATTAAATATGAATAACCATCAGTGGCGCTACAATCTTTTTAGGTCTGGGCCCCCGATTTCTCTATCTGTTTCATAATCATGTGTCAATCTAATAGGCCAGTAGGTGATCAGCCTTCTGTGCCTAACACACGCCGCGGCTGTCGACTTTTTGGGTCTAAGGCAAGCCGGTTTCCTCACCATGTTTTCCTTCACCGTTCGAGCGAATGTTAAATGCGCACATAGAAAGAAAGTCTATTGGTGCACAGCCGGGGATCGAATCTACGACCTCAGGGATGAAAGTCGAGAGAAGTTTGATCACCTACTATTAGAAATCACGGAACAGATACAGACATCTGAGGCCCTAAAAGGCAGCGCTATTGGTATTCAAAATCGTATCTGATAGTGGGCTTTAGTCCATATATAAATTTATGTATAAAAATGATAAGTAAGAATCCCTTTGCCAAACAAGTTCATTTAACATTTTATTTGATAAATGTTCCGAAATAAAAAAACTCAAAACATTTTACATATTTCAGCTTTGCCGTCCAAATGTAAATTGCAGCTTGTCACAGTGGCAACATCGTTACATAGAGAGTCATGAGTTCGAATGCACTGGCAATAATTACACTGATAAGTTCAATGACATGCACATGTCCTTCCTAAGTGGTCACTCCTCATGGTCAGCGTATACTATGATATATTTAGCTGTGAGTATATTTGTTAACTGTCTAGAATAAAGGGTCCTGTTTTGAGGCATTCCTCAAAAGGCCTCTTCAAATATAACAATTTCAAGAACATTTATTTTCAGAACTAGAGAGGTTTAAATAATTATTCACTAGATGTGTCAAATTTAACACAAAATTTTTAATACAAACCAAAGATATCCTCGTACTACAGCTTTGTAATACAAATTTCGAAAGAAAATTGTATATTTGATTGTTATGTTTAGGTTTTAATACACGATTCATTTAATAAATCTAAAGGCGTCTATTAATATAAAAGTGACATTTTATTTGTAAAAAGACGAAAGACATCTAATTTTTCCAAGCTAGAAGTTTTTATTAGAAAATTCAATTGTTTATTTTATAATTATTTATGTTTCCGTTTAAACATTCCCTGTACTTCCACAAATATTTCAAGATCATAATTAAACGAATCGGTCCAGCCATTCTTGAGTTTTAGCAAGACTAATAAACACCAATTAATTCTTATATTTATAGGTTAATACGTTCGCTGTATTCCTTACTTAATCTTCGAGGGCCTTAGTCTAAATTTGAGGAAAAGATCTAATTGTAAGCCTTTAAATAATTGAAATATATGTATATTTTATTTTATCGTAAATTACTAATATTTTAGCTATACCTGGAAAAACGAATGGTCTGGGGCAGCACTAGGATCTTCCGGCACGTACTCCAATTCACAGCTGTCATGTTAAGCTGGTACACGGCCCTATCACGTGTTACCGACTACAAACACCACTGGAGTGATGTTCTCGCTGGGTACTTCACCGGTCTCACTTTTGCTGTTCTCGTTGTAAGTTCATTATAATCTGCCACTTTACTTTTAAATTATTAGCTAGCAAAGTTACAACAACTTTCAATTTGAGCGTCGTGTACAGATAGGAAACATCTGGAGCGTTTAATCTGCTTCCACTGGTTTCCATCCAGTGCCTCCATTATAATAGTGTATAGTTTTGCGTGCTCTGTATCAGTGCTATGTATTGACCCAAAATTATGATAACTGATATTCAAACTAACCCACGATGTCCAGGTTATAAACGCGATTAAAGCTATGGAGAAAATATGTGTTTAAAAATCTTACAGTTATCAGCCCCTTGTAATAGAATATTCATGAAAATATATACCGACAGTTTTACTCTCCGAATCTACCAAGACAAGCCAGATTTTTCTTTGTTGATTTGTACCCAACTTGTCTATCACAACTATTCGTTATGAGATGAAATTTACTAGATCTTCGAAGAACATAGACAAGGAAAACATATTACTCAGTGTGTTCACATTATAAAATGAAATTAACAACAAATTAACGCAACAATAAAAACATTACATATACGTTTATTACTAAAATAATAAAATATTTATTGAAGCAGACAATCATAAGTGCATATGGTTATTACTGCAGTAGTTACAATATTGTCCGAAATATTATTTATTTTTTATTTATTTATTTATACTTCGTTGCAATAAAAATAAAAGAAACACAAATAACACAATACATAAAAAATATAAGGGATGCAACGGGCGGCCTTATCGCTAATAATCGATCTCTTCCAGGCAACCCTAGTTAAAGAGAAAACCTAAAAAAAAGAAACATGATGAGTAGGTTCAGTAGGTTCGTTGTAAAATATATTAATTCGTAAAATTAAAAAGGGCACATGCAGACATTGTAAGGGCAGGACAATCCATACTTCCCGCTATTACCATGCTGTTAGGGCATACATATCATATCAGAGTATTAGGGCAAGTCTTGATCCAGATTATTTTGTGTATTTACTGAAATATAACGATTATTGTTGAAAAGATCGCAAAAAATCGTGCCACAAGAAATCCATTCGAATACGTGCTATATTGTATACGTGTAAGTATTAATTGTACGCATTTTATTTACAGTGGACCTGGGGTACAGACCTCTTGCAGCCGAAAAGTAAGCATCAACTAGTTTCACAGCACGAGGTCTGTTCACACCAACAAAAAGCTGAATCAGCATAAAGTTCCATAATATCGAACTCATTTTCTGTTATAAATCTGTTCATGAACCCTCGAGATGTGCAAACAATTTACGTGAAATAAGGAAGAAAGAAAAATCTTTATTACACATATTAGACACAAAGAATGTGCACTAGCCGCCACACTAAGATTCCCTTTGTCGTGGATAGCACAGCACGTCTCTTCCATTTGACTTATTAATGTTTTTATAGGTACTTGACATAATAAATTCTTCATAAGACAATTATAATTAAACTACTGTTGCACAAACAGAATACTTCAAATAGGACAACATAGGTTAAAAATTAAAAATCGCTCCTGTAATTTTTTCTATAGCAATTGTGTAACATGAAAACTTATTTTATATGATTAAGACAAAAATATAAATTGTCTATTATCAGAAGAAAAATATGTCAAAGTGCTATAATATGGTAACATTAATGTAAACATTGTATAGATAGTTCTTAATAATGCAATCACATAGTATTTATTTTACTAACTTAGCTTTAAGAATAAATAAGGATCTCAATTAACGCCTAGTGAAAAATATCGGCAAATGTTTATGCTTTTGATAAAATAATTTGTTATGAACAATAAAAATTGTATGAATTTTAACGATATTGTTATCGATACTATGTATGTACACTTCTGGAGTTATTAGTTTTCGATGGAATCTATCAAAATTAAATACTATAATATAAATTGTATAAATAATATATTATTTATAATTTCTACCAATAAATAAATTTAGAGAAAAGTTATTTTTAATTGCGTTTTAAATGTATTCATTTAGAAAATATGCATCAAGCGCGTTGATATCTTTTATATGGACTGAAAAACGCACATCGGCAAATCAAGCCATTCCGAAATTCTTACAATGCTTAATATAAAATAAGAAAAAAATTAATTAACATGTAAATGATGTATACATAATAAATAACGTTAATTAAAGCTTTAATCACGCATATTTCTAACATACTCATATGGAACCTGCTTATATTTAAATTTAGATTCTAAATTCAAATTCCATTAACAGCTTCACCTGTAGTGCCATGACTTCGTGTTTTCGATTTCAATCCATTTCAGACTTTGATATATTATGATAAGGTACAGTTCTCAATGCATTTGTATAAGGCTGTTATAATCGTAGTTTACTTTCTCCAGCGGGCGATTTAGTTCGGAATGCCCCGTTGTGGCCCGCGCCGCTTCTTGTGAATCTCTCCTCAAAGATAAATTTATAACCTGTGCTATTTTTAATGAATCATGTATTAAAAAAAATCAGCGTATAACTTAAACATTTAAGTGGTCTGTTAAGATATTAATCGCATTATAGTTCTATTAATTTCTTTATATTTACAATTTTTTACATAAGTAAATTTATCTATATTTTTGGTTTTGTTACTTAAAGTCTAACTTGAAGCTTGATCAGTTCTCCAGATAAACAATATCCACTTTCCTAAAATAACGGATATATGCCACAAAATGCTCGCTTCGATAACTTTGTATTGTACAAAATCAGCCTCACAGAGTAACATTGCTAAATACGCAAAGCCTTCTGCGGCTTGCCTGTTGATTCTTTGACATTTCGACGCAACACTGGCCGTAAACAATTGCGGGCGGCCAGTGTTCGACCGGCCCCCGCAAGTGGCGCGCGTCCCGCGAATATTCTGACAGCTGTCAAATTAAAAAGTATGTGAAACGCCATAGCCAAGATTCGTTCTTTTTTCAAAAGTGAGCACGTATTCTAATCATTTATTGCCTGTGTCAGTGTTTTTTATTGTGAAATTGGTTGCCAGTGCGACAGCGTTGTATGAAATGAGGTTTTGTTAAAAAAGGTTTTTAGATTGCGATCTTATTAGATTCTTACGTAGGATAAATTTGCCGCCACTGCCATTAACTGTGTCTTATCAAAACCCAAAATCGTAACGCTAACAATGAAATATATATTACTTTTAAAATATGCCGGTTTTATCACTTAAGTAAAACAGAACGCTAATTAAAGCTGTCTTATAGATTTAAAAACCCGCATAAAACATCCAAAAACGTATTTTATTAGTCATTGCTTGCGATGTGTTAATTTGAATTAGGTTCAACGCAAATACCAATCGTAATCGCAACGAGGCGTAGGACTTATTCGTCCGTACCAATACCCACTAATATTTTTTCAATATACAAGACGTTTTTTGCAAGTTCTACTATGGTAAATATCATGCCCCGATGACGTCACTATGAAATTTCTAACCAAAATTCTGCATATGTTCAGTAGCCGTAAAAGGACTACAAAATTTAGTAGTCAAACGTGTGATTCTTACTTTAGGTAAGGTTAGGTTAGGCAAATCCTGACCAATGGACTTTTAGCGGCGCAATTAGCACTTATAGTGCCGCAAAAAACCGGCATATCATAGAGACAAATAGCAATCAGTGTCAACAGAAAAATTGTCGATGAAACAGAAAGAAATATCTGCCACATGACATTTAGTACTTTATAGTTTTTAATAAAATAGCTATTTGTATAGCCAAAGGTTTTTATGACCGAAATTGGTCATTTATAAGTTGGGCACACCGCCCTCGCTTATTTGGACTTAGCAAATAACCATTTTGGTAACCTGATCCTTTAGCCGTATATAGATTCGTCACAGTTTTATAAATTAAAACATAGTACAGTATCCTATAACACGGTAGATTGGTTACGCGTTATAGGAAACGCGTTGTAGAAGAACACGTGTGTATGACCCCATATAACGCGTTATGTACAAATTATTCACGTTGAGCTTTTCTCGTTAAGGGGGATTTAAATCGAATATAAAGAAAAAACCAAACAAATTAAAAATAAATCAGTGTTCGTCTCTGTTATTTTTATCTGTTACTCTGTTTCGTCGTATCTATACATTAGACATTCAGTCAGGACATTTTTTTTCATCTACCTGCATTCAGCCTCTTGGCTTTTATCAGATTTCATGACATAAATTTGTGGCACTTAGGGAATGCAAATCCAATAATTTGTCTTCCCTCATGGACAGGACAATCTGAAACACTGTCTCTTCAGGTCTCGTTTAGGTTTGGCGTAAGTTTGTCTGTTTGTCCACGACAAAACATTTTTTTAAAATAGTTTCTGAATCTTTTAAGATATCTATGATTCATTGAATAATATTTGATTTAATATTTCTGTTACTTAAATCCAAAGTGTGTGTATCTTACCTCACCTTGCAAAACGATAATGCAGCAAGTAGTTTTCATGAATGGTCCATTGATGTAGTAAAAGTACTTCGTCCCACAACAAACCTACATGCGTTGACCAACGCCAAAGTCACCTCCCACTTAAATGTGAAGGAAGCAATAAAAATGAAATCGACTTATGTAACTTGATTCAGAAACGTAACGATATTTCTGAAGGTCAAATTTTAAACTAGTCTTGTATATTCGATTTTTTTTTTTAAATTAGAGTGTTGTTGTAGACACTCACATTGCCAGAGGGCTCGCAAGTGCGTTACCGGCCTTTTAAGGAATTGGTACGCTGTTTTCATGAAGGACCTTAAAAACGAATTGGTTCAGAAACACTTTAGTGAGTAGCTGGTTCCACATAGTGGTACGAGAAAAACTGCCTTAAGAAACGCTCAGTTGTGTTGTCGTGAAACATTTAAATTTGTATAGTATTTTGCTATGTATGTTTGTTGCACCTGTGACCAAATCCTTTTAATTATTTGGAAACCGTACAACGGGTAGTTTAGATACTGCAATACTAGCACAATTTAAAAGTATAATAATGTATTTATTTACAATAGCTTGCCAACGCTCGGTACTCTCAATAAAAATAAAATACAACATTTAATGTGACAAGCACTTATAGGCATAACAAACACGAGATAAAAAAATTATAAAAACTAAAGGAAAATTTTATTTCAAAATGTGTTCAACAACAATATCTATACCTAGCTCGTTTATCATAATGCTCAATCTGGATATTGGTGAGTTTTGGACAAAACGCCTTCTTCTGAAAGGAGGGACAAATGAGGGAGAAAAGGAGGGCCTGGGGGGTATCTGGAGGGTACAGAAAACTTAACTTTAGTTAAAAACGCTATATAAATCATTATAGGTTTAATTTATTAAAGCAATTGAGTGACTTAGACACTTTTGCGATTTATTCATACAATATAGCAGAAGATAAAAACGATGTTCGGTTTGTTGAGTTGTTCAAATATTATCACTTTCTACGGTAGAAACTGGGCTGATTATACAGACGTATAGTTCAATAGAATTGAGTAACAAGAAAAATTACGAAACTGCTCCCAATCTATTACTAACACTCGGTTTGTGTAATGAATTGAATTTTTTTTAATGTAATAGGAATCAAACGGGCAGAAGGCTCATCTGATGTTAAGTGATACGTGTACACTAACATTGCCAGAAGGCTCGCAAGTCCGTTGCCGGCCTTTTAAAAATTGGTACGATTCTCTTGAAGGACCTTAAGTCTAATTGGTTCGGAAATACTTCAGTGGGTAGCTGGTTCCACATAGTGGTGGTGCGCGGCAAAAACTGTCTTAAGAAACGTTCAGTTGTGGAACGACAGATGTCGATGTGATACGGGTGGAATTTCGTATTCTGCCTCCGCGTCCGATGATGAAACTGAGCAGATTAATCCTAACAACTCCTCTGAACCCTCTCTGAATAGTATTGTAATGTCTCTTGGTGATATACTAGTATTCGCAAAAATTCTTAAAATTTGCGCATATTGTATTCAAAGATGACATCACTACAAATAAAACCATAAATGTTTGAAAACCGGTCGCATTTGTGTCACCTTTCTTAAAAATCATAGACCACCTACGACATAATAGAATTGAATATCGTATTAAAGCATATTTTTTAATATTCTATTTTCTAATATATCAGATGCTGGCAAGTTATAAAAACATAATAATAATTTATGTAAGAATATGGTACAAAAATGTTATGGTGATACTAAAGTTCGCATATTCTGCTATACTAGGCTCCTTTTTACCAATTCTTAAAAGGTCGGCAACAAACTTGCGAGCCTTCTGGCATTGTTAGTGTGCATGTATCACTTAACGTCAGATGAGCTTGGGGCGGCGAGGCTGTATCATTTAAGATAAGCCTCCTGCCCGTTTGCCCCCTGTTCTATAAAAAAATATTAACAATAAACTATAGAATGTTAAGTGAATATAAAACAAATTCATTTTCAATATATGACTGATTCGCATTTAATGGTAAAAATATTTTGAAAAAAGTCAATTTAAGCAGACAATTACAAGTCCACATGGTTTTTATTGTGTAAGTTACAATATTGTCCTTAATATTATATTAGTTAAGGCACATTCAGTCAAAAAAAAAACACACATCGCCGCAATAAAACCACACACAGTATGTCCATATTGTATGACAGTATGACAATTCATACGTCCATCTAGCCTTCCCTCTATTGCCGCCAGTATGGTGATAGAGCTCCCCCGCACGCGCCTCATCAATTATACACCTCGCTTGCGCATTGTGCCTTTAAAACAATCCACACCTGCACAACCAAACATTGTAGACAAGTAAAATTATTAATCTCAAAACTGACCACTCTTAATTACACTTATCAACACAACATTTGACTTTGACTTTACAGCAAGGAAATTCTAAATTTGAGTTTTGTGTTTAGGTCGGTCGGTCTAATTGATATATATGTCAAAATTTGGTATCAAATATGAGTATTAATACTATCACGAAAGCAACCTTAAAACCTGTTTGGTTTTCGTTTTTGTGCATAATTAACGAAAAATCATAAAATAAACTTTAGGACAAAGAATTTTTTTTGGTAGAATCGTGTCGTACACATTTGTAAAATTCTATATCCTACTAATTATTTGTTACAAAACGCATTATTTCTTTTGAAACACAGTACAATTAACAATCGTTTATAGCCGAGTATGGAATGCAGCTACATACAAGGAATACAACGCACAGATGAACGCTGTGGTCTATCATTATATCGGCACGCTCCAATAGTTATGCCTTCAACGTATGGAGCAAGTTATATGATATCTGCCGTTTCGGGAATAAAATATATTTATCAAAAAAATCTTACTAAAAAGACGACAATTTCGTAAAAAAGTCGTCATTATCAGCTGTTGTATAAACATAAATACCTAAATCATGGGACCTATACCTAATAAAAACTAATATATATATCATACTTCATATATGTTTCATATGTGAAAAATAAATTATCTAAAAATTGCGTTGGCTGGGATAAGAGCCGGCGTGTGGCAGGCACAGGAGGGTAATCACCTGTTTGCCTATTAGATTGACAAATGATCATAAAACAGATTCAGAAATCTGAGGCCCAGACCTTAAGAGGTTGCACCGCCACTGATTTATTTAATGGCATAAAGGCGTCGTTGTTTTCTGTAAATATGACTTTAATAAATAAATACAATCTGCACACATTTTATTAACCTTTTTCGATTTTTACCGACTTAAAAAAGGTGGTTATCAGTTTAACCCGTATGTGTGACATTATTATAATTGTATCTACATTAGGGATACCTGTTTAATCCTTATCTGTATGCCCTGGAATCCAATTTGGCTGCCAAGCTTTTGTGGCAAAATTTGTATACAACAGTGACAACGTCGTCTAATAAATCGATGCCTCATTGTCCCGTTACGCTCATTGTACGCTATCGCCGCATCTATCTCTCTTCCACTCGATTGGCCTATGCGTCCGAGGATTCACTCCTTCTTCGTGTGTTTTGTTATAACGTTGTCACGTTAATCCATTGTCCGTAAACCGACTTTACAGACAACTATTTTCTTTATTTTAATCTTAACAAGGGTTAAGAACAGCCCAAGTTTCATCGGCTAAGGAAAAATTTGAAAATTTCTAAATTCATAGCTTTTTCGGTATAACTCCTATATTAATAAAAATCACTCGTTCCCTTCCTCTTATGACTTAGACTACTCTAAGCCTAGCCTATTGCAAGCACTGATTTGCTAATAAACACCAGTTATTTCTGAAGAGAAACGGAAAACAATTGCTGGTCATTTAACTGCTCAATGTTATACTTGAAAAATTATCTAGAACATTTACAAGTATTAAACACATTTGAAAATGTGTACTTTATATTTTTTGCTACGACGGTTACTCAAAAAATACAAGACGTCAATTTCCGACATAAACAAAAACAAGGGAACTTAATTTTAAAAAACTATTCCCAACCTCAAGTCGGTATTTCCTAAAGTGCGTGGCGGCATATACCTACATATAGTAGCGTAACGAGGGGACCTTTAATCAATACAAACGCTATAATTAAGGCAAGGAAATGTTATTACAAATGTTTCTCCTTTAGTGTGTTAAATTACTGACATCGTATATAATATCCGTTTTCTTATTTCTTTGGTTATTCTTCTTTAATTTTATTTATAAGTATGCACATGCAAACTCATTCAATGACTTTATAAACATAGTTTCTCGTGATGTTGTGCTAAGCTTCTTTGAGCTAAGAATATATACGATTACCGTATATTAATAACATATAGGACAACAAATTAACGCAACGTTTTTATCGGCAATGTCAGAGCGTAGGTTTAACCGACATAATTTTTTTTAAAAAGGTCTATTATAAAATTCTATTTTAGTGTACTCAACGTTTGCTTTTTCATTTATATTTGTTGTGTTAAAGCTAGAAAAAATTATAAGTATAAAAATATAGGAAACCGAAAACCTTGTTATAATACGATATAAAATACGATCGCAAATTTCAGGGGTATAGTACGAATCATTATATTAAAGTGAAGTGCAAGTGAAGTGAAACTATGTCGTAAGTGTCACAATGTATCGGCCAAACTTTTACGAAAGCACCTGCTTTCGGTGCAACGAGATTGTGTACCAAGTGGACAGAGTTGGACCGCTAAAGGACTTCACATTCTTCCACAGTGGATGCTTTAAGTGCGCTGTTTGTGGCACAAAATTGACTTTGAAGGTTAGTAAAAACATACATAATGTACCTAATCTATTCAATTAAGCTTAATAATTATCATTGCGTTATCCTTAGTAATATTTATTATTTTTAATTTCTTTAAGTGTTCTATTATTAATAATTCAAATTATGGCCTCTGTGGCAGCTTACCTTTAATACTGGCATATTCCCTCGCTGTATTACGACAATTATTATTTTGAATTAATTTCTCCATTTTATACTACTACTAGCAGACTCGGCCAAGCGTTGCTGTGGCTAAGGTTTTTGTTATATTACATAGTAGTAAACTATTTAAGGGAAACGGTAGGAGAACACCAGTCATGGTGACCACCATGCTTTATTGGTGGTTATGCCATTAAATTGTAGCTTATGTGAAACCTTGGTACTTTCAACACAGCGCCATCTGTTAGAATTGTGACTATCAAATAATTAACAAATAATTTGCAATAAAATAATATTGCGGGTATAAATTGAGATGTAAGCTATCCTATCTTTTAAGTTAGATCAAACCGCACACGGTGTGCAAATTTGATTGAAATCGGTTCAGTAGTTTAGGAGTCCATAGCGGACAAACAACGTGACACGTAATTTATATATATTAAGATAGACATAAAGTAGTAACGTTCACTCTAGTGACTTAATTAACGTAATTATTATATCATTTTTTTTTCCAAGAACTGGAGCATTCTCTATTATAACTCATTGCATTTCTTTTCTTCTCTGTTCCGTTTTCTTAAAAAAATACCTGCTATGTTACCTCCCGTATCTTCATAATGTCACAACAGTTATATCATTTAGGGCGTCTGGAAGAAACTGCTTTTAGTAGTAAGACCGCCCATTATCATCCCTTGTCTTAATTTATATTATTTTTCTCCTGCTTTGTGTTATTGTGATTTAAATAAAGTGTGATTATTATTTTCTTGACATGTTCATATTATTATATCAAAATAATAAATGATTTCTCTTTCCGTGATAATATATATCATCACGAATTCACGATTTGTGGCATTTAGATGACCTTGTATATTGTCTTGCAATTTTCGTTTCCTACAATTGGCCTACTATGTAACAAAACCTGTTTTCTGTCGCACTAAGTAACAAACAACTTTATGTTGTTTTTGAATATTATTTTCCTTTCGTATACTTTGTGAAGGTAAACTGTTTCTCCAACGTAAAGGGAGGATCCTCGACCAGTCTAACTACAGACTGGTCTCGAAGGCGCCAGTTTAGTAGTGAGGCAGTATACGAAATTCCACCCGTATCACCTCGACGTCCGTCGTTACACAACTGAGCGTTTTTAAGGCAGTTTTTGCGCGCACCACCACTATGTGGAACCAGCTTCCCACTGAAGTATTTCCGAATCAATTCGACTTAGGGTCCAGAAAAGAGTGTACCAATTCTTAAAAGGCCGACAACGCACTCGCGAGCCATCTGGAATTTAAAGTGTCCATAACATCAGATGAGCCTACAGCCCGTATGCCACCTGTTCTAAAAAAATTGAGCTCAAAATATTTTGTGTGTATCTTATGACATCTCACATAGAATAGGAGATCTGATTAGGGTTATACAATTATTATATGTATAATATGTGTTGCATGAGGTTTAAATACACCTTATATAAAGACCGCGATCGACAGCGGTCTATATTGTATGGAATTTTGATATAGTCTTTCCATATGCGTATTTTTTTTATATAAAATATAGGCAAACGAGTCTACGACACCCAAAAAGGGCAGTCATCGCAGCCCATAGACACCCATAAAAGAACCCCATACCCATAAAGGACACCCACTGAAGCAACCAACAACTCAAGATTAGTTCGTACCAGTGCTGAAACGTATTGAATACAATTGTACAATAAGTCAGTGTCATTGAATTTCAAAGTAAATAAATATGAGTAATTCAGATCAGATGTTCTTGTGACTCACCAGTTATTAACCTGAATTATTACTCATGTATTATGTAATTCATATTTATTTACTGTTACAAAATTTTAAACCTTGGTACTATTGTAAAAATTTTAACGACTTCCGTGGTTTTTTTAAACAATTTTACCTGTGTTACATAAATCAATGGCATTCTTTATACATAAAACAGGCGGAAAATATAATACAATCTTTCCTCCAACTTCGTTTTTCTTCCCTTTGGAGTAGAGACTCTGGGTGTGTGCACTGGCGCTGATTAAAATTTTAAGTTAGCGCCTGGTAGATACTGCAAGTGACCCCAAAGCTGGTGCTTTCCTCGTTTAACGAATAAGTATCGCACTTCAACCTGGAAACGCTGCCATTTAAGCCGTTTCACTGTTATTAGGTAAACTGCCACAGGGATCAAACTTTTTAAATTTGTTTTAATTTTCTTTTTATTATTGCTATGTAGGTTAAGAAAATTGTAAATACTGTATATTTGTTTAATTAATATGAAACTTATCATATAAAATGTTTTGTCGTCTATCAAGAGCTCTCTAGAAAGGTGGGTGATGCTCTTCCGACCTACACTCGCAAAGTGGGTGTGGGGACTAAAAATAAAGGATTTTCATAATAATCCCTTCCCTGGCTTCAAAAAGGAAGTAAATATGTATCTCGGGGATAATGAAACATTCTAATGGTAGTTAAATTTTGGTAATTCCAGCTTTTGAGTTTATTCCTCACAAAAATACAAAACTTTCCTCTTTATAATAATAGTAGGTATATGTAATGCCCCTTCGAGTTGTACCCACGTCCTCGTGTAAACCTTTTTAAACGACCGGATACTCCCTTCAACATACATACATGAGTATGTGCGAAATAAAATATCTAGTTGATACAATTATTTATCTTGTTCCCGCACCAGGAACTTCTCTGTTGTAGGGTTTGTACAGTTCTTATTCAACACAAAAGTATTATAATCGACAAATTTGTTAGCCTTTTTTTATTGTTGGGAAATCAAGTTCGCCCCCGCGCCGGCTGGGGCAACTTCTACTCGGGGAGTGTGGGGGTCGTTAGTTAGCCTAAGCTAACCTTTACAAGTTCTCGAAAAATATACGCGCAATTAAAACATGTTATTAAAAATAAATAAATAAGAGAAATACAACGTAGAATTTGGATAGACCAAATTAAGGAAATGGCGAGATCTAGACCAAAAAACAAATGAGATACGTATATAAATGTGTTTAAATGTGAAATATTCTGAATTAAACGGCTATTATAATTATTAATCAATAAAATTCACAACTTTGCATACTAATTCGACACAGATTTGATACCTTAATTTTTTAATTAATGCATACGAAATGAATGAAAACGGTAATATAACACGGTCAGTGGCACAGCGTTAAAGGTTTCGAATTAAATTTTATTGTCCACGATAACTAAGCGTATCACAAACATTATTGCGTTAGCTTACAACCAGTATTGTCTGACCTCTCGTGACCTCTACGAATATGTCACTTTTATGATTACCTGTTTGTACATTGTTTTGTCTAAATATGAAAAATATGCAGAGTATATGTATAACTGGATTTTTCTAGACGTAAAAAACAATAAAATACTATCAATTAAATTAATCTATATATATAAAAGAAAGTCGTGTTTGTTACAACACTTATAACTCGAGAACGGCTGGACCGATTGCCATGGTTTTTGATTTGTTGGATTTGTTTGCGTCCCGAATAGCAGAATAAGCAATAAAATATCGGATAAGTTATCGAATAACAATAAATAAATTAATTAATTTTACGAATGCAAAAACCATATGGTGCCATCTGTTGACAAAACTACGCATCATTTTACGTCGAATTCGTGTCAGTTCAAGAAATTCCGATCTTGAGGTGAATGAGGAGATGCATAACCATGCTTTGATCCTGATCAAAAGATGTTGGATATCAGAAAGTGCTTAACATGCAGTAAAACTGCCATTCTTCTTTCGCAATGGCAAGCAATAAAACATTTCTGTATTTGCAAAAAAAGTTGTATTAAAAAAAAAAAAAAAAAAAAAAAATGTATTTATTCATTTCAAGTAGATATGCACTACAATGTGTGAAGATTTGGGAACCCTTTTAAGTAAGAAATACCTGTGTCAGGGTTCCCAGCTCTTCCTTAACAAACTTAAATATAATTCCGTATTAATGTAATACTTAACATTAATGAAATCCTAAAATAAGTTAAATTAAAGTAACAACGATATTATAAGGTTGTAGGGCGGAACGAAGTTAGCCAGGTCAGCTAGTATTCAAATAAATAGAACTGGAGGCGACAAAACATGTTTTGAGGCGTCCTTCAAAATCCAAAGTGCCGAAACCTATATTGAACCAATGGTAGAAACGTTAAATATAAATAAAATAATATATTTTAGAGATAAAAACTGCTACTTATAGCACAAAACTGTACTTTAAGAACGTAGGTAAGTTTTGTTCTATAATATTTTAAAAATTAAATTAATATTGGGAAAAAACATCATTAATTAAAAATCCCTTCAAAGAATTTGTAAGGAATGTATTTATATTTGTAATTTGAATCGTATTTGTGCACGGGGTCACTTTACATTGGACGATTACTTATTGTGTCCGTGAATGAGCTTCAAACGACTGTAACATGGCCTTTGTAATCGAGCCTCAATGGAAAACAATATCTATTGAATATTGATTTAGATACGTTTAAAAATTATTTACACACTTGCATGCCTTTATTTACACACTCTATTTTCTGACTTTTTAAGTGTCTACTGTTGTGTAACTATTATACTGATGTATGCGATGTGTATTCATCACACACAAATACAACAAGAAGCCTCCTTTCAGAAGAACGCGTTTTAGCAAAACCTAACCGATATCCAGCTTGAGCATTCTGAACAAGCGAATTAAGTTTTTATAATATTTTTTTCCTTTATGTTTGTTATGTTTGCCTACAAGTGCTTGTCAAATTAAATCTTGTATTTTATTTTTCTTCAGTGTGTCAAGCGTTGGCACTTGGCAAGCTTTTATAAATTAATACATAAGTGGCCCCCAATGCATATACATCAACCAATTTTTGTATACATAATCGTACCTGGCTAAACTTTGAACTTTTAATGTTTACGATTCAACGAACTAGTCAAGCATAAACAATAAGATATACGGTTTCTTCATACTTTAAGTAAATTTCGTATAATAATTTTATTAATGTTTTAAGTCATGTAATTAAACCTTCAATTACCTTTCACTGAACAATAATGACGCTTCCGTTTTCCCACGGCCAGTCATTTTCATTTTTTCTCCGGATTCCAAATTCAAATATTTATTTCCAATTCTACTTTCAAATTTTTTTAATCACCGTCAGCTACTTTAAATTTTTCTGATACCTAACTCACTTGATGCCTCGGCTTTGATGCTCTATTCACATTTTTTCTTCTTTCCAGACATACTACAACAACCAACACTGGACAGAGGATAAAGAAGTATACTGTTCGAGCCATGTTCCTAAAATCGGTCCTGGCCATCTTGACAACTCATCCGTGGGCATCCGAAGTGCACT
This sequence comes from Pieris napi, assembly GCF_905475465.1. Taxonomy (NCBI): domain Eukaryota; kingdom Metazoa; phylum Arthropoda; class Insecta; order Lepidoptera; family Pieridae; genus Pieris; species Pieris napi. The sequence goes on from NC_062234.1 coordinate 13,176,789, forward strand.
GAATGTTCCAAAAAGTAACAACTATGTGAATGAACAGATCAGAGGCCACGCTAGAAACAGTCATGAAACTGAACGTGAGTATATTCTATAGAACTATAAAAATTACTTATCTATATTAATCATTTTGGTGCTGCAGGTTTTGTGATCCCGGATTAGCCCCCTTTAAATATAAAACAATATTAAAATAGGTATAAACGCATCTGTTAATGTATTTGATTGTCTATTTTTGAAAACGCTTGCACAGAATAAAATTTGATCAAACCCGGTCTGGGTTATATAAATACCATAGATAATGGTTAGTTGTGGATATTTTATTTAGGCGATTTCGTAAAAATATGCCCCCATGTTTTGGTTTCAATATTTATTTATTCAAGCTTGAAAGTATACATTATTTTTTTTCTGAAAATAAATGGAAATTAGTAAGTTCATCAGTGACTTTACTGTGACTTTTTTGATACAATAGCAATAATTTGAAGTTTTTCTAATACGAGGTCGTAGGTTCGATACCCGCAGACCCAAAAAGGCGACGGCGTATGTCAGGCACAGGATCACCTACTTGCCTATTTGATTGATAAATGATCATGAAACAGATACAGAAATCTGGAGCTTAGAGCTTTTTAATTTATCAATGTATGCTCAAACTTTAAAAAAATATATAAATTTATATAGTATACTTTGAGTAAAACTTAATGAGACATTTGATTTCGATTTCGACTAAAATTCGAAGGTATTATCTTTTTTTACCTGTAACCGTTTGACAGTTGACAATTTACTTGTCGATGAACCCTACGGAGATAAATGATGTCTATTTGTTATACGCTATTAGACCTTTTTAAACCGTCAACTATATGGGTTTGTCGTACTATCGATACCAATGTTCTTAGCCCATAAACATTGAAACAATACAACTGACCTTGTATTTCAAGGCTCGTCACGGTTCACTGACCACACACTAAGGCTAAACTTAAAATAAACAAGATCTCAAAAATTCCAAGTCATCTAGGTCTGATTGATGTAATAACACACTATAATAGGTATTTTAATGCATGAACGTCCCTGATTGGTTTATTCTGAATTTGAATTTGATATTGGAACATTGATTTGATTTGGATGTCACGGATGTATTTACACCACTAGTTATTCTATTCTGTGTATGTCAACGCATATTTGGTAATAGAATATTAAGACAAGACATTTATAAGAAGAAAGGAGTTAATAATAATAATAGCCTTCATTGCTGTAAAGTACTTATCATAGTACATAAAAATGTGAAGTACTATAAACACTAATAAGCCGCAAGGCAAGCCGGTTAATTTCTGTTTTACAGTTTGTCCTTGGAAATAAACCTCCTCTAAAAGCTTCCACTCTTCTCGGTGTCTAGCTTTACATAGCCACATAGGGCCAGCTGCTCTACTTATATTATCTTCCCATCTTTTTATTTGTCTTCCTCGTTTTTTTTTTGTCATAGCGAGGAGGCCATTTCGTCGCTTTTTCCGTCCATTTATCTTTGTCTTCTCTCATAACGTGTCCTGTCCATTTCCATTTCAATATTTTACTAGAAGTAACAGCATTTGTAAACTTTTTCATTTCTTTTACTTCTTCTAGTTTTACTCTTCTCTTTCATTTCAGACCTAGAACACTCCTTTCGTTTCTATTTTTACATCATCAGCTCTTAGCTTGCTTTCTTGTTTATCAGTGAGTAAAAAAAAGGGGTTACATTCAATATTTTCAATCACATACATTAAACGGTAGAACTTTTATAAATTTAGACAATACTATAAGCAATTTTTTGAATTATTCAACCTATAGCTGAGATATCAACAACAATACATATACAGAGAGATTCACCCAATACCGCCTGCCGTAGACCAGAATAATAATGATAAATCGTTTATTTGCTATTTGCATAGAAAGTGGTGCATTTAGATTGAATAATTATAAAAAAACCGGCACGCAAATATCATATTAATTATCATAATAATAATAACAGTTAAGCTATTTATAATAGTTAATGAATACTGTCATGGAATTCTGTTCTGCTGTGAATTTCGTTAATTGTATGCACTGAAACAAGTTTGTACATAGCTTGTATGGAAACACTTCGCCAAAACTTCGGAATACATTTTCAAAGACTTTAGTAGCGTGCAAGCATTTTTAGAACGTAAACGCGACAATAAATCTCAAACTATCTCAAATCAGTGAAGCAAGAATCCAGTCGGACTTCCGAAGAAGGCACCAGCGGTAAGCACTCGGAACTCGTCAAGTCTCGCTAATCTTCGGCACTAAGAGAGATATAACCCATACGAGCGAAAGAGATAGAACTTGCAAGAAGGCCGCATTCCTCAATACAGCCCAGTGACCTAAAGCTAGATTGTGGACCTGTGTTTTGACCTATGCTAAAACGTAGCGTGAGAAACAGTCATTTCACGCCCAAATTTATTAACCGCTGCTGTTAATTGTATTAGAAATTGTAAGTCAGAAGCTTGGGCAACGCGATCTATAAACGTATATTCTATGCTTTGAAATTTTTACTTTTATTGCACGCGTATATGAGAATGTTGTGTATGCTTCCTTGACTCAAGGGCATTTGACTGCGTACACTGAGATCACTTGTGGAACATCCTTACGGAAACGGGAGTTCTAATTTTAGAACGGCATATCGGTTGTGAGGAACAACCAGGTCATTTCAAATCCATTTAAGCCTGAAAGGGGAGTGCGGCAAGGCTGCATATTATCTCCATTATTGTTTAATAGATATGTGGAATTTATAATGCGAAGAGCCCTAGATAGATGAGAGAATGGAGTATCCATTGGTGGAGTAAATCAGCAAACAAATTTAAATATTAACATAGTAAACAACCGTGATAAGCTTATTATTCTACTTACGTGTATTTTCTTTTAAATATAACAGGCTTCATCGTATCAGTCATACTAGGCACTAAATTCATTCTAATCGGTCGCGCTCTTTATTTCTTTAGATCGTTTCCCTTCTCTGCCATGGGGGTCCCGTATCTGCCCCGTCTTCAAGCCTCTGCGTCTGGGTGATGGGCCTGCTAGGGCCTTTACTTGTCAATATCAAGCTTATCATAGTAGTTCAAAATATTAAAAACGCACATCAGATATTACATAGAAACTGTAAAATTATAATTAGGTAAACATAGTAAAACCTAAAAACCATAATTAAAATTTCAGAAATTATATTACTTATTTTCAAAGGAGGCATTCACTTACGTACTCGAATATAAAAGCGTATCTGTCTCTCTCTAGTGTGTTAGTACACAATTACCATAAAAATCACGTTACCACCTCTTTTTAGGTTAAAAAACCAATTGCATAGTTTCACAAGAAAGTTATGATATAAAAAGTGGACGAATGCTTGCATACATCTTTGTAATGGCCACTTACATACACGCACTTTGTTACTAAAAGATGTTTAACAATAATGTTCATTTATGCCCGAGCTTTATCAGCGTCTGTTCTCAACAGCACAATATCGCATCCTTACATTGTCCGGACACGTATCTCGGCGTGGAGATCAATCCATACGCCTAGTCGTCCAAGGAAAGGTGGTCTCTAGACCGCGCGTTGGATTGTCCAGATCAAGTCTGCCGTAGGAAGTTCAGTCATTGAGTGCAGCAGGATGAATAGGCAACGATGGCGAAACGTTCTGAAGCGCGTTACAGCCGCCCCTTATAATATTACTACTACATAGCGATTACGATTGCTCTGTCAAGAGTGTACCGAATAAGATGAGCTTTGTCAGCCTTCGCCCTAGTGGTTGCATCGCTGTTTGTGGGACGTCTGGTACGAGCTGAGGTGTTCTTTATTGAGGGACACACTACCTGACTAGCATAGGGCTCTTAATGTAGACTCAGACTCTCCGGGTAAAGCTCGACTTCCATAGCGCAGTCCTCATTACAATTCCGTTCTTAGTACTTTCTGTAGAAACATACTCGTAGAGTGCAGAGGAACTATTGTAAGGAAACCGACATCGTTTAGACCCAAAAAACAGCTACTTACCCATAACATGGTTAATGTAAAAAATATATTACGTTCGGGGTTAGTAAGAACTTTTACATTACATTTAGTATACGTTTGTAGTTAGTTTACATTACATTTATATATTTTTTTTTAATAATTAGTTGATTTTTATCGCAAATAAAAAATGCAGGATATATCAATCAATTGCTTGTCCGTTTTAAATTTAAATTTTAACATCCTCTTTCGTAAGATCACCCACTAAGGGCCGCATTCCTAAATGTGTATTTTGTAAAATACTCTAAATAAATTTACACAACTTGACCGGCTTAAAAACCTAACACGGTATTATGCCTTCCTAGAACGTGAGCTTATGGTCTATGGATATCTTAACCACAGTGTATAGACGCTAGAAATACGGAGATATTTGATCTTATCATTCGTTAATAGGAATATGTGATTTCTCTTTCACCTTCATAAAGGATTTTTTCCAAACGATGACTAAAAAAGGTGCAAAGTCTACAAAAGAACAACTTCTATAACATTTTAGCACAATGCTGTCTATGATCACGTGTCACAGATATCCTACTGGCAACTTATATTCACGACACTACACTAGTTTCACTAACTAAAAAGGTTTAGTTCTCTTCAAGTGTCTCCATCGTATAAAGAAGTTGGATTACCTCAACATTGACATGATGATGTAGTCTGCTTAAATTCTTCTTCTTCAGTCGCACTCTTTATTTCTAAAGGTCATGTTAGTGGCACCGCACAACTTATTCCACTCTCCCCTGTCTTCGGCAATCTGTTTAGATGAGACGTATTTTGAGGCATAAAGGTCAAACATGTAAAATGGTTTAAAACGGCATAAGAATAACATTACATGTTAACAGAAAAAAACCATTGTTTTTTGTATATTTTTTGCGTGAATATATAAAGTAAATTCATATAGTAATATATGTATATATATAATACATAAGTAAATTAATATAAAAACGACAACTGTTCTTGTATTCAAATTTGTTTAGCTATGAAAATACATAGTAAACTCTATCTTAAACAAAAGCCCGTACAAAGTAAATAACGATAAAATATCATTTGCTTCTGTGCTTTACGGTACCTGTGTTTATTTTATTAGATTCATCTTTATCATTCATAATAAAATAAATTAGTGGCGTTACAACCTTTTTAGGTCTTGCTCTCTGAATCTGTTTCATGATCATTTTTAAATCTAATAGGCAAGTAGGTGATCAGCCTCCAGTGCTTGACACACGCCGTCGACTTTTTGGGTCTAAGACATGTCGGTTTGTCATGCTTTCCTTCACCGTTCGAGCAAATGTTAAATGCGCACATAGAAAGAAAGTCCATTGGTGCACAGCCGGGGTTCGAACCTACGACCGCAGGTATGAGAGTCGCACGCTGAAGCCACTAAGCCAACAGTGCTCTATCGCTATCTTTCTTAATACGATGTCATAAATAAAACCTTCTTTTGTACAACTAGAAATTAGTAAACTATATTCGAACGGTCGTTGGCACGATTCAAACCGCTAAACGAAACTAATACTTCAATCAATTGATCAAGACTCATATTTCTTTAGATAGCTGGAATTGTTTACGTAACGTAAATTATGCTAGTAGTACCTTAGTTTTGAATGGAGGTTCTGGTTAACTATGATTTCTGTTATGAAACAGTATGGAGAAATACTCATTTGAAATTGAAAAAATATATTAATATAAAATTAGAGACGATGGCAAGCCGAATTGGAAGTCTTTGAACCCTTGGAGGATGGGACGGGCTTTAGTATGGGATGCTACCTGTGTGGACATGATAGCCCCGTCTTACCACCGTCTTAAAAACAGAGCAGGCGGAAAAGAATATAAGTCTTTACTCCAACTTTGCTTTTTTTCTCCTTGGAGTAGACTCATGGGCCGTGGTGTTCAAGTAACTGGCGCTAATTAAAGATTTAAGTAGCCATCTGGTAGATAGCGGAGCTGATGCTTGCCTCCCTCATCGATTAAGTGTTGCAATACACTGCCACAGGGACCAAACTTTTATTCATTATTATTATTAATGCAATATAGGTTTAGATTATTTTATAACTATTGAATTTAAATTAAAAATGTAACAAATGTCGTCCAGAAGAGTTGACCATACAGAAAATCGTACGCGGCGTGAGGCGTACCCTTAATGCTGTATAACTACTCTTAGTTTTTTATCTAAATATAGTAACGTTAAACAATTTATATACATATTGGTCGCAAACTATTTGTTTAGCAATTACGGCTTAAACTGAAAGAGCTTTTATCGTGTTGTATCGTTTTGTTTGTGTAAAACAAGTATATAAAGAACCGTATGACGTACACTAAATGCAAAAAACGCAAATCTACATCTGTTACATTGAGATATTTGTAATTGGCAAGTATCGCCCTTCAGTAACATACCTCGTTGATTTTTGAGAGCAACTCCTCTCGACTTTCCTTCGCCGTACGATCAAGTATTATAGAAAGAAGAATCCATTGCTTTGCACGCCAGTGCTAACAAGTAGCTCTTTTTAGTGTATATACTTTTGTTTAAAAAAATCCATTTATTTTACGGGAATACCGAAACGTTAAAAGTTAAAGTTTAACTTTAAATAGAACTACTAATAAATAACAAAAAATCTTTTTCAGTGTCACCAATCAGAGCCACAAATGGCAACAGCGTGCAAGCGTCCCCAGCGCGTGAGTTGTCAAGAGATACTCCAGACTACCAATATGGAAGGTTCGACGCAAGCGCATTACACATCGCACACGCTCTAAAACAGACAGAGCTTCAAAAGGCCTACCATAGACCGAGAGAGAAACCCATTGATTGCTATTTGGTAAGTCACTAACTGCGCCATTTTTTTATATCACTTGCCAACATTGTATAGTGTTTTAATACGGTCGGATATTTGGAAGTTATAATCATTTCGAGTATAAAAACAATTTTTTTCTGGATTGGCAAAAATACGTTACAGAATTTTTGTATTAATTTTCTGGAGTTCACCACTGCCGTATTACCAGATTTCGGCTTGACCTTGGGACATTTACATCCCGTATACGAATTTCAAGCATTTATTGGTTGGTTATTGGTTTGTGGATTCCGTTTCCGCACTTTGACTATCAATAGTTCCGTTGTGCGTAAAGTCCTGGCTAACTAAGCCAGCCAAACTCTTTCCATAAGCACAGAAGCTTCCTGGGCACTTCGCAGGCTTCACGGAGCGACCTCACTCCGACGATTTCTGCACGTAAATTGAAAGCATAGCCTATGCGCAGTTTTAGTGTACATATTATGTTAAGTCTCTCAGTGACATTAAAACATAATCTAATTTTATGTATGTAATATTAATTAGGAACTTATTTCGCAGTCATAGGTTAATTATAATTTGAGACACGTTTCGCGTTGCATTAACATCAGGTGAAATAAATTTAGATTAAAATTGGCCTAGATTGACCAATTTGAGAAATCGTGACGAAAAGCTTAAATGGTAATAGTATTTAGTATTAGCAAAACTTCTTGAAAGCTGTCTCTATCTATAATAATATATATAAAAAATTATTTGAATCTAATTTCATCGGATATATTTTTAAATAAATATGTAAAATATACAAATGAAACTACTTTTTTATAGTAATCAAAAATAAACCAACAACTTAAAATAATAATATAATTCATAATACCTATTAAGCTCGCCGCAGAGAAAACTTTCAAATGATTCTTTTTTAAGGCTATTCTTTAAAAAGTGTTATTGCTAAAACCTTTCCTCTTGGTCCTTACATATGTGAGGGACAAAAAGTAGATTAAAAAAATATATTATACTTCATGTACCGTGTATTTGTATCATTGCTATATCTATGCACTTTTGCCATCTTATATGTAGTTCATTGATTTACTAAAAAAAACATTCGGACGGGTATCAATAAAATCTTTGAAGACGGTTTCGACTGCCCCAGTAGAGTTGAATTTTTTACCTTGCAAGAAGTTATCCAGATTTCGAAATAAATGGTAATCTGTTGGAGAAAGGTCCGTGGAGTAAAGTCAGTTGTAATTAAAATATAATTGAATTTTATAAACCTCTTATTGGAGGGTGTAGACCTCCAGGCGTTTTCATCCCTGTGTATCTACATTTCTTATCGTCTACGATATAAGAAAAACGATTTAAAAGAATCTACAACATATGCTTTCATTTTTGGCGCTAGTGAATAAAACATGCAAAACTCTTACGGTGAAAACCGGACAAAGATATTTTCTATTTGATAAAGTTAATACCTTGTGAATGAATCATTCAGTGTCGTCGAAGTAATGAAGATTCCAGTGAGGTTCTTTGAAATCGCAGTTCCGTTAACAAGTAGATCTTGTACTACTCTCATGTTACCACAACATAAAATTGTTGTAATAATTACCATAGAGTAATAAAATGTCCACTTATTTAGCACGAGAGTGTATCAAGTTATAATCTACGTATAGTATGATCAAAAGAAGTCAATTTTGTATTTAATTACCGACCTAACATTTATTACTAACGAAAAATACACACAAAATAATAAAAATCAAAAAAGATTAAAAACAAAAAAATATGGAAAGAAATTAGAAAGAGAAGACAATAGTTTGCGCCTCAGACGTAAAAAAAGAAAAATAAGGTAAAAATAATAATAGTAAAAATTAACAGTGAAAGTAAAGAAGTCTTGGAAGATTTGTTTGCAAAAATATAGTAAATAAAGAAATAAAAATAAAATATTGTTAATGAAACTACTATAAGAAATAGATAAATAAATTATGTTATTTTATTATATCTTTACAAGTATATCTATATTAAGCAAAAAAGGCGTCCGCTAGGTAAACATAAACGGTATTTTATTTACCTAAGTCAACCTTACCTAAAATTTTGGTTAATCACATAAATGCATAGATCTAAACATTAAATTGTCCTTGTTATGAATAAAAAAAGACTTAGAGTAGAGTCACAATTTACAATCGTTTAAATATACTCGTATAATGTAAAATTATAATAAAAGAGTCGTTAATTATATTGGTATATAACTTAGCAAGATTCAGGTGTGGTAGGAAAAGACTTAAAAAACTACAGCTTAACTTATTTGCGAAAAAAAACATCATTTTCCCCGCCTTAATTCCGATGGGTTATACAGCTTTTCGTTAAAAGACAATCCGACATATAATTAAAAAAAACTTCGGACCACTAGTTCCTGTATAAACAAAAATCTGTGGCGCTACAACCTTTTTCGCTCTGGGCCTCAAATTTCTGTATCTGTTTCGTGATCATTTGTCTAATAGGCAAGTAGGAGATCAGCCTCATGTGCCTGACACACGTCGTCGAATTTTTGGTCGGAGACAAGCCGGTTTCCTCACCGTTTGAGTGAATGTTAAACACATAGAAAGTCCATTGGATCACAGCCGGGATCGAACCCACGACCTCAGGGATGAGAGTCGCACGCTGAAGCCCCTAGCCCAACACTGCACAAGCAAGTATAACCTTTAAAATAGTAGAATCTATGGATTCCTTCCATAAGGTTTTTTTGAGCTACCTTTGTAATTTGCAATCACACCGTATTAGTAGAAAATATTACATATAATGAAAGTTGTATAAAGAAAGTGTCACCCATGTGACATCTGGACAGTTCAGTCAAGGTTGATTTGTGTTAGTTTCACTGTCGTTAAAGTGGTAATCGGTTTTAATGGTATGTGAGTGTAATAATACCCGCAGATCTTTGCGCGATAAGTGCGAAGAAGTTCTGGAACTTTAGAAAAGCTTTAATTTGCAATAAGCGTACATCAAGCAATATAAAATAGTTTTTATATAGAGACAACAATTTCCTCAGCCTATTAACATTTCATAGACATTATTATATGTTGGCTAGACGTAGAAGAGAAGGTTATTTGTGTTCTTGGTATGTGAACACCGCTTTGAAGACTGGTTATTAATATCATATCAATGAAAATGATATATTATTTGGTAGGTGAATCGAAGACGTAAAATATTATATTATTTAAATATTTATTCACTGACTACGCTCTGCCCCAAAATTGTATAATCTAAAGTTTATCCGAAACGAGGAACTCCTACGATAAGTTTTTATTATACTTATTTCAATTACGGTATTTATAATGTAATTATTTTTGTCGTTATGGCAACCACAGTCAACAGAAACAAATACATTGTTGCCTGCAACTGCAAAGTCGCCCACATATTTGGAACTAGATCAAATATCACCCGGTGCAGCCTGTGTATGAGTGGGTGCACGGCCTTGCGCCTACGCACAATTCATGCTTATTTGTATAAAAATAATATACTATTTTAATTAGAATGAAAAATGTGTTTATAAAAGGTAAAAAAATATTTTAAGTTAAAGGAATAACATAAATTGTAATGTGTTTTGTGTGTTTATAAGTTAGGTATTTTTACTGAAGTTATCAAAAATAATTTTCAGTATTTAAAAAAAAAATACCTGCACTGTTTCAATTAATAATAATAACTTGTTTGATTCTATATATTTGATTTTATCCATATGTAGTTACTAACAATTCGGTCTTAGTTGCTATCTTATTATTAGTTTTTAAATAAAGCAAAAAGCTCAAACATGTTCAGTAAACCAACTTTTTATGCGTGTTCTTGGTCAGGATATCACTGGTGTTATCCAAATTAAGACGCGTTTGGTTATTATAATTTTACAATTAATAGCTTTGGAGGTACGATACAAGACAGTGAAAAGTACTTATACTTATTAAGAAGAGATTATTAGTTGACAAGATAAAATTTATTAGTAAAAAGACGAGAAAACAACTTCTTTATACACGTCAAATACTATATCTTTCTATTGGCCCCGCACACTGTATATACTTTTTTTTTATAGAACAAAGGGGCAGGAGGCTCACCTGATGTTAAGTGATACCGCCGCCCATGGACACTCTCAATGCCACAGGGCTCGCGAATGCCCTTTTAAGAATTGGTACGCTCTTTTCTTGAGGGACCCTAAGTCTAATTAGTTCGGAAATACGTCAGTGGGCAGCAATTATATTATTATTTCAAGTTCTCCAGGCTTTTTATTTCTTAATTTTTTAGTATTACAAAGTCTTTCAATCAAAGTCGTTTAATAAGATGTTATATAAGGTCAGATCTATGCGAGGTTCATTACGTGGTGTAATACAATCCATTGTTATGATACCGTTAGCGTAGTAGCGGAGCGTATAGCGGCATATCATATCTGACCTCGTTCGTAAATACTTTTTGGTTGTTTTGTTGAATTTGACTGTTAGAAAAAAAGACCTTTATAGTGTCGTACGATTTTTACTTAAAATTATTAAAAAAATTACTAACATTTCAACAAACTTAGGAGCTTTAAATTATATGTACCTGTATGTTCAGTGGAGCGTTTATTTACAGACAAGTCAGCTTTCCGTGTTTTCAAAATACTTAAAGTAAAACAATTATAATAATCCAGAGGCGCTACAACCCATAAGGTTCTTGGATTAAATCCGATTATTAATTAACTTTCAAGACAATCAATCATAGACGAGTAGGTGATCAGCATTGTTTGTCATGCTGGTTTCCTCGCGATGTTTTCACCGTACTTAAAGTTAAAACTATTTTGCTAAACTAACACTAATGTTGAAATGGGTATAATTTAATTCACAACCTAAATGCACTCAAAATCAATTGTTAGCAATTCAACGTTGAAATATTAGAATACTAACATTTATTGGCATTCAATTTAACAAGTTATAGTTTGTCATTTGTTACTTCAATTTTGAAAATTCCGCAAAGCATATTTAAATTATTTTATACAAATAATGAGTAGGAAACCATCGGCATTTTCTAATATGCTATATTAGAAAATGATATATATATGTAAGGCTAAACTGGTATGTCTTTAGATTGTAAAAGGTATTATTTTTTATTTAATATCGACAGTCTTATTAAAAGAAAACTAAGAAGTTTTTTTTTAATTTCTCATCAAAAAAATTTCAAAAAGAGATAATTAAATAAAATTTAAACCACGACGCTCACACAAACTGCGTGAATCAGAAATTAAAATTTAAAAACAATCAATTAAAATTGAGAAAGATACAATATATACACATTTTTATATATAAGATTCATTCGAAGCCAATCAATCATTTATCGTTTAATAATTCATCTTTAACTTGTATAACTAATAATTCATATCTGTGAACATTATACACGAACACCCGGCGTGCCGTGAGAACTGTGTACCGTTATACAAACGTATAATTCATATGCCTGAGCTTCTACAAAAGCAGGAAACTGTTGGAATGTCAGTAAAAAAATATATTGTCATAATGTCCAGTGTACTCGCACGTTTTTATAAAAGGGAGCTAACGTCGGGAGGAAAATGTAATATTCCAAGGGATATATTGTACCAACTAGCTGTGCAGTGCAGTTACTGTTTTAATTGACAACACGTAAAAAAACTTAATTAAAACCTTATCGCGTTAACAGTAAGTATAGACGTTGACAAGGCGGATATTGAAGTCTCCTAAATAAGTGTTTGTCAGTTTAAAGTAAAATACTCATCGGCTCTTTTAATTCACGCTGCAATATTTATGGACATATTAATCCAGACCACGAAACTCGGACAAACATTTATAATCAAGTTAAATTTTTATATAAAATATAATAGATATTCCGAGCTCCAACGTAGCAATGTAATTCAGGCAAGGAGGAAAAGTATCTGCCCCATGATTCTTCACCTAATGTGAAGGTTATATTACCTAGATGGGGCAGAGGGAGACAACAGAGAGTCTCCATCGCGTTCGGTCTTGAGCCTCGTATTTCACCTCGCTCCAAGTCCTCGCGCCTTGCAGATGAGGCGAAGAGCCGGAAAGGCTCTTCGCCTCATCTGCAACTGTACGACGCCAGGTTTGCTTGGGACGGCCACGCTTCCACTTTCCTTGCGGGTTCCAATTAAGCGCCTTCTTGGGGATATGATTGGAATATCTTCGAAGTGTATGGCCTATCCATTTCAATGCGTCGCCTCATCAATGATTCTTATGTTTCATAAAAGCAATAGCTTTAACATTAAGATTTAGATGTTTTTAAGGGGTTATTACTTTATTTATTATACACCTTAGATTTTTAAAGCACATTCTTGTTAGCGATGTTTTTTGATACATAGTTTACCTGCCTACTTGACTACAATTAGCTATGGAGGCGGTATGAAAGATATGAATTACAATATAACATAATTCAAGTAGAAACATGTAGATTTGATAATCGCAAGTATAAAGCGCCGATAGGATCGTGGGTGCAATTTAATTGGCAAATGATTATAATTTAAATACATGTAATATGTAGGCATTGGGAATATATTCCTTGATAATTTTGAAGCCTATTATTTCCTATTTAAGTTAAATTATATATAATATACTAGCTGACCTGGCAAACGTCGTTTTGCCAGGTATATCATTTATAATAAAAAATAGGGGTTGATCGTAAAGGGATGAAAATTAATTATTTATTATTATTTTTTAATGCTGTATCATAAAAAAAATAAGAAATAAAAATTTATCTAAGAATGAAAAAAAAAAATTAGGGGTGGACTACCCTTAACATTTAGTGGGATGAAAAATAGATGTTGTCCGATTCTTAGACATACCCAATATGCACACAAAATTTCATGAGAATCGGTCAAGCCGTTTCGGAGGAGTTTAACTACAAACACCGCGACACGAGAATTTTATATATTAGATATACATATATTTTTTTCTAAACACAATTTTTTAACTTCTTATAAATTTTAACAGCATACGCAATGCTAACGCGCCTCAGTACATGAGTGTGTGTGTCGGTGGGTCTATGTGAGTGAATGAGTGAGTGTGACGAAAATCTAAGAATATGATTTAATCAAAGATTCGAGCTTTATATATTAAATGGAGATAATTAATTATTACTAACCTTGGCAAGAACAAGTAATCACGGAATGATTTCAATAGATGCACTGTTTTGCTATTTAAATTAGCATTCGTAGGTCATTTCAAGTCTTGGAACACATCTGCTCTTTGTATGCAAATATTAGATGTGATAGTCATTATTAATTTTATAGTGTACGCATGTTTCTTTGACTATTAAGCTGTTAAGATAATACATTTTCTATATGCACTGTCATAAAAAGAATCGCTAGAACCCTTGGTCTTTACCTTAGATTTCTGTATCTGATTCGTGATTTGATGATGATGTATTCCTACACCGTCAGAGATTTCAGATGTCAGAGATAAATTCGTTCAAAACTATGACTTCAGGAATTACAGTTTTATAAAAGTGCAATCACAATTCGACGAAAAGAGACAGTGTTATTACGGCTTATAGATAACTTTTTCTCTGATAGACGTAATGTTATACAACCGTCTTAGATAAATTAGCTATCTAATACAATATTATTACAATTCGAACCGGAAGTTATAGCGAGCGAGCTAGCGAAAAAACATACAAACTCTTTTGATTACATTAGGATAAGATCAAAATTAGCTTATAGAATAAGCGATAGTTGCATTTTTATTTCAGTATAACACTTAACTAAATAAATAAATCTTGAACTGAAAATCATGATTTTATATTTTATTAGTTTTAATTGTATACTTGGATATATTTTTACGTAATAGCATCTGGCCCAAATAACCAGAATTCTCAAAACAACTTAGTCTAAAGTATTTTTCCATGTTACAATTTTTAAAACGGATTTACGATATCGCGGCTAATTTTTCAATCGATTAAGTAAATTGCACCTTAATTGAGATATAAATTAAAATTGTGAATTGAGGATTTGTGTTAATGACGAACATTTGATAGGTTCTAATTATTTATTTACGTTTTTATATAGAATAAACTTTACGTACTAAGCATACACAGTAACTTTTTAAATATTTTAAACTACGTTTTACTGTTCTCACTTAATCTATTTTCACCTTTTTTTTAAATGGGGTGAAAATGCGCTTAATCAGGCCCGCACGATGGATGTTGAGCTTGACGCGGAAACTGTGGGGCTGGGTCTACACTCAAAGCCCTCTGCTATTCAGAGGGGAGCGACCACACCACCACACACTACATCAGCTCGATTTGACATGACTTTAGTTTAAAGATTGCAATTAATCGGATTTGGTTTTTGTGAAAATATTTGGTATTAAATTAAAATTCTCGAAGGAAATTTCGTTATTTACGAGTCTTGCAGTGACGCTTTATGAAATTCTGTATTTAAATAACTTTTAAGTTTTTATTAAATATAAATTAATTAAGGTACTTAGGATTACAAAATGTCAGTATGAGCATCATCTATCGATGAGTTTTTGTAAAAATCAGCATAATATGAATTTCTGCCAACATTGATTAATAATTAGGTATAATAATAAATGTTATGGTGGTACAATCGAAAGTTCGCATATCGCCACATATAATGGCGTGCACATTTGTCTTAAAATAATTTTAACATGGAATTTATATACAATATTAGTCATATCAATTAGTAAATACTTATATGTATTATGTATAGTGATAAAATATCATATTACTAGCAGACCGGCCAAGCGTTGCTGTGGCTAAGGTTTTAGTTATATTACATAGTAGTAACCTATTCAAGGGAAACGGTAGGAGAACACCAGTCATGGGGACCACAATGCTTTTTTTGGTGGTAATGCCATTAAATTGTAGCTTATTTGAAACGTTGGTACTTTCAACACAGCGCCATCTGTTAGAATTGTGACTATCAAATAATAAACAAATATTTTGATTGAGATGTAAGCTATCCTATCTTTTAAGTTGGATGAAAAAACACACGGTGTGCAAATTTGATTGATATCGGTTCGGTAGTTTAGGAGTCCATAGCGGACAAACAACGTGACACGTAATTTATATATATTAAGATTACAATATATTATAACGTTCATATTAATATTAATTATAATGTTTCACGCAAATAATCATTAATAGAATAATATATTTTTTCCAAAAGTACATGAAGTCGATTTTTAAAAACCAGAGTAGGAAGATCATTCAATGTTTTTGGTAAATTATTATAAACCTTGTTGACTTTACAAAAGGTGTGTTTCCTATACAATTCCAGACTAATAGGCACAGCCAATTTCTCCCCATGTTTACTTCGACAGATGTGTTTTCCCGTTGACTTAAAAATATTTATGTTTTTGTGAACGAATAATTGGATCACATGTGTGTGTACATTTAATTATTTATTAGAATGATTACATATGTGGCGCTACAACGCCTTTATGTTGGCCTCCTACATTTCATAACCAGCTAGACGCCCTATGCATTACCCCCCACCTTTTCTTCTTTAGTTCCGCTAAAGTTGTAAAAATTGTAGATCAAGAAACCCTTAACAAATAGTAAAATAATGTATATTTTTATAAACACGTACTATACGTATTAAGAAATTGTATTTTCTCAATGCACATGTTCTGTTACTACGAACAATTTCATGTCATTATTACGTTCATTAGTTATTACATAGATAATTACTTTCCCGCCAAAAGCGCACGTTATTTATTAACTGTCATAATTTATCTGTTACATTCGGTTGCACAATCGGACGCCAATCACTACGTTAATTAACTTTCTCGAAGTCGTTGATCCCCGGGGTAATAAAAGATTCCTAAACACGTAAACAAAAGAAAAAATACATAAATAATTCCCTCCACACTTTCTAAACTTTGAAAATTTGGTTTAATATTTAAATATAGAAGTTTTCTCTTTGCTGCGAAAAATAAAGTAATGCAAACTCATTTAATTTATTACTACTTTTGATATTCTATAATATAGATAAAACAATTGTTTAATAATAATATTTTAAATAAAAAGCTGGCTCCTGATACACGATCAAATTTAGTAAACAAAAACATTAAACGCATTATTTTTATTGTGTAAAGAATACCACAGCTTATAGACAACTTAAGTTTTTACGTTTGTCATTTGTACTGACCATGTAAACTATAATTGTCTTTGGTGATATAGACAGATGACAGTTTCAATTGGGAATTCAATAAAAACGTTATCTGTAATTGATCACAGCTATTACAGCACAAAATGGAAGAATTAGAAGCAGGGCATGTCCATTCGGCATATAAATCGGTAATTATCTAGTTAGTGTGCGCATCATGGATGGTTTCTTATAAAGAATTCCGAGTAAAAAACATACCACCGTGCTTGGAAAGCGTAAAGATGTAACATGCGGTATTTATGATGTATAGTAGATCATTTATGACTGTCTATGGTATTTTAAATATCGGTTTGATTTGAATCGGTTCGATTCGAACACTCTGTTGTTAATTGTTATTTATCTGTGGTGATGTGTACAAATTGCAACTTATTTTTAAATTTTCGTATGGTTTAAAAACAGGTAATGCTTAGAATAAACTTGGGTTCTGGGTGACTCAATTATTTTACAGCCACAGCATTAATATTTTATTTATCTGCAAAAATTAATAAAACAGACACATAATATGAAATCCCGAAATTCAATAACATCAATATGTTTTGATTTCTCTTTGCTGAATTAAAAAAACCATGACCCAATTACAATCAGTCTGCGTTGCGGTAAAACAAAAACACTTGACTTCACAACAGAACAACCGTTGTATCTAACATGTGAATCGTAGCGTAGTCGGTGCGTACATTTGCATATAAATGTAGTTGCGGATATTGTTTTTGTAGCGCCATTGTTCTTGTTATGATTGCGGTTAACATTCTCTTTCGATTGTCATTAAACTTTAGAACCCTATTTGTCAATTGTCAACGTCAACGACATTGTAGCAAAGACTGCGTTCTATTAGGTGCCGATTTTCCTAATTTTATTTTTATTTTACTGGATTTTTTAATATATATAGCGACAATGAATACAAAACACAAGAATGTTGGTTCATTCTTACGAATAATAATAATAAACAAGAATAAAAAGAAATTAATCTTTTTAGATCAAAGTATTCTACAATCCACTTGAAACACAAATTTCATCAAAATCGGTCCAGCAGTTTAGGAGGAGTTTAATGAAAACAGATGCGCAGAATATTTATATATATTTATACAGAAAGTAGGTCCAATATTATAAAAAGATCGAGATTTCTGTAGTGATACTCTTTGATAACAAAAATAATTTTATTATACTTGCGTTACAGATAATATTTAATAACATTATATTATAAGATCTTATATTTTGAGATTGTGTAATAGATACGTTGAAGTATTATACTTTATTATAATAGTATATGTAATTTGTATATCAGTCTTGAATTCGTACATACCACTGATAAGAGAATTTACATTAATTAACAAACTTATCTTACATTCTGAACACACCAAATTTACTCTCTTTAAATGGCGCATTTAATGCCGCAGATAAACTAAGTCCTATAACTTTTCTTGTATCCCTTGGAGCGAGGATTCCATCGTCCCATATTCTGGCTGTACTAAAGTATGGCTTTCCTTCCATTTCGAATTGATTTTCTAAAGGTGCTCTAACTCTCCTGTCATCTTCTTCAGTCCATACCTTGCCCGACCTCTCTGCTTTATCTTTAGATACTAAAGACAACACAGTCGCCGCCTGAGGACCACCCATCACTGAAATTCTCGCATTTGGCCACATATATAAGAAACTCGGCGAATAAGCCCGACCGCACATACCATAATTCCCTGCCCCGAAACTGCCTCCAACAAGAACAGTTATTTTAGGGCCCTTGAAACAACTCACGGCGGTCACCATTTTCGCACCATTCTTAGCAATACCACCAGCCTCCGCTTCCCTTCCCACCATAAAACCGGTTATATTCTGAAGGAATAGCAACGGTATTTTACGTGCCGCGCAAAGCTGAATGAAATGTGAGCCTTTCAAAGCAGCTTCCGATTGCAATACACCATTATTTCCTATTACACCAACTGGATGCCCATAAATAGAAGCGAAGCCGCATACTAAAGTCTCTCCATAGAGTTGTTTGAATTCGTGGAATCTACTGCCATCAACAACACGAGCTATAACTTCACGGATGTCAAAAGGTCGTTGTATATTTGCTCCTACAATGCCGTGCAGATCGTCGATATCGTGAATGGGTTCATCGACATTCGTAGGGTATATCCTTGCTTTTTGATCATTGTTCCAGTTTAAATTTGCGACTACATTCCTTGCTAAACATAAAGAATGTTCATCGTCCAATGCGAAGTGATCTGTGACTCCCGACTGCCGACAGTGCAGGTCAGCGCCACCTAAGTCTTCAGATGACACGGTCTCTCCTGTCGCTGCTTTGACTAATGGGGGGCCAGCTAAGAAAATAGTGCCCTGTTCTTTAATAATTATACTCTCATCAGACATACTCGGTATGTAAGCTCCTCCTGCTGTGCACGATCCCATCACAACGGAAATCTGGGGTATTCCATCCGCTGACATATTGGCTTGGTTATAAAAAATTCTGCCAAAGTGTTCTCTATCTGGAAACACATCAGCCTGGTCCGGTAAATGAGCGCCGCCCGAGTCGACAAGATAAATACACGGAAGTCGACATTCCTGTGCAATTGCTTGCGCCCGTAGATGCTTCTTCACGGTAATTGGAAAGTATGTTCCGGCTTTAACTGTCGCGTCATTCGCGACGATCATACAATCGCGACCCTGAACTTTGCCTATAGCTGTGACTATTCCCGCGCTCGGAACCTGGCCTTTGTACAAGCCGTCTGCGGCTAACGTGCTTAGTTCTAAGACATCACTCCCTTCGTCCACTAACCGGTTAATCCTGTCGCGTACAAGCAATTTTCCTCTCGCCGTGTGCCTTTTTATCGCCTCATCGGGTCCGCCTTTGACAGCAACGTTTGTTTTTTGACGAAGTTCCTCAACAAGTTCGTCCATTCTATCCTTATTTTCTTGGTAGTAGGGGTCATTTTTATTCGGCTCGCTACCTATAACTGTAGCGCCGTGATATTGCCGATTTTGGTTCTTTAATCGCCGTATACCCCTGAGTAGTTTGAGCATTTTCTCGTTGTGAATTGTAATTATTATACACGACCGGTTGACAAGTTGTTGGCCCGCTACTGACGATAATAAGTACCGTTATCACACTGATTAAATCGTACAAAAACAAATTCGTCGCTCGGGTCGCGGACTTGATAAAAACGCGCATAATGAATGATAATGCCTGCTATTGTTAATAAAATTTATGTAATATTTACTGTCACGACTTGGTCTCCTTTAGGTAATTTAATAGAGTTAAAGAGGTTCGATTAGTAGCAATGAGTTGAATGTTTACTAAATATGTATTTATCATGCGTGTTTATAGCTATAATGGTCCTTTTTGTATTCACAACAAATATGTTCATTCACAATAGCCCGCAATGACCTACATAAGTCGCCAATGATGTAATGACTATTTTGACCAACGTAAAGAATAATACCTTGAATGGTACTCTCGAGAATAAGTAACCGATCCGTTACGTCACTTTACTTATCATCGCGTCATAACCTCGCCCATTTAATTGATTAAATTCATTGATTATATAATTATATATGAACCAGACAGTTAATTACTACTCTTCTGTTCTTGATGTAAAGCTTCATATGGGCCGTTGCTCCACGACATTCTTTAGCGTACCAAGTATATGGAAAAGATGTCATAATTATTAAAGAACTTAAAATGTAAACAAGTTATTTAATCATTTCATATGACCTCTTTAATCGATGACCGCTATTGAATCTTTAAAAGTATGCCTCATAAGTAAGCACATGTTTTGTTTTGAAAGATTTAAGAAAACATTATCGATGTATAGTAGGTAGTACTTAGTAGTATCGAGTTGCAAATTACACTAGTATGACCGGACAAGAAAATTATTATTTTCGCTTTAATTCTTTCACAAATCGATGTCTATGAAGCTTCTGAATTATTTTAAAAGGATGGCAAAGAGTTTCTTGTCAGTCAATGTAAATTTATTCATATAATTTTTATTGACGATAAGTCTACTTTATATAACATATACTCGTACATTTATAAATTGTATTTAATTGATTAATTTTCATTAAAGGCTCCACTGCTTCTATGACATAAACCGACAATTTGCGTAAATTGTTGCAATGTAGTAAACTTTCACGTCTTTTCATGGTCAATTTACTACGAAGGAAATTATGCTTAGGTATAGAGAGTGGAATTTTTATTACCACCTGAAGGCGTACTGTAGTGTCATACGGTAAATAGCCGTGCAGTTAAAACGAACATTTCATCTGAAATGTCAGATTTGGTGCTCTTAAAATTGTAATTTCGCGACAAGTTCGCGTAATTGATGGTGCTAATCTTAAAAAATAAAAGACTGTAAAGCGAACAAACTTACGATTTATTGTAATCGCTGTTGATAGCAAATTGAGTAACCTTTAGTTTTAGATAAAGAAAACTGCATTAAATTATTGCATGCATATTTTCTTTACATAAAATTGGTAAAATCTGATAAATTACCATTAGGTACATTTATTGCGTCCATAGCATAGTTTTTCGTTCAGACCAAATTTTCTTAGTTGGTCAAAGATAGTAAATAATTAAAACAATTCAGTAAGTTCTAAATTTATTTTAATTGACTAAAAAAAGTTGTTAAATGCATTTTACCAGTAAACTTAACTGGTAAGCCGCAAGCTTTTGGCATCTAAACTAGCT
This sequence comes from Pieris napi, assembly GCF_905475465.1. Taxonomy (NCBI): domain Eukaryota; kingdom Metazoa; phylum Arthropoda; class Insecta; order Lepidoptera; family Pieridae; genus Pieris; species Pieris napi. The sequence continues at coordinate 13,198,444 of NC_062234.1, forward strand.
ACAAAAATCACTGCTATTCCAGTTAAATAACTGATGAATAAAAATACATTTAAATTCTGTATCATTAAAAATAATGTTCCTCATTTAACATATATAATTCCAATCACATGTTCATGCCCAAAAACGGAACTTACGGTCTCATTAAATTTCACTTTTATCATTCAAGGAAATCAAAGTTAAAATCAGTGCAGATTATACAAATTTCACATGGTTTAGGAAGTACAATTGCTTGGGAGTTAGGACAAAATACTGCGCCCATTATTGTTGCGGCTTTTCACACGCAATCTCTTTCTTGTGTCATCAATCAAGACACGCATTTCGTAAACATAGAAAGTTAAATTAAAAAGTGTATTATGGCTATAAATCTCAACACAAGTCCTAGCGATAATTAAAACCGATTAAACGCGACATAACTGTCTTGTGCTGAGTGCTGACCGTCGAAACGAGTATTGGAAATAAAGGTATAAATATTAATTGACCTCTCCTTAGTGAACTAAGTTTGTTGCCGCGCTCCATTATGTGGAACCAACTGCCCGACTTAGGTCGACTTAGGGACCCTTTCCTTCAAGGAAAGAGCGTACCAATTCTTAAAAGGCCGGCAACGCACTCGCGAGCCCTCAGGATTTGAGAGTGTGTGTCAAGTGAGTCTCCCATTGGCCCCCGTGTATATAAAAAAAAAGTTTCAATATCATATCTAATGTGTCGAGTTTTGGATATTAGACATGTCGGTTCACGATGTTTTCTTTGATCCGAGCGAGATGGTAGAAAGGAAAAATATATTTGTCTACTACTGGACTTTGCTTAAAATATAATAGAATTTAATTTAATTATATTTTTACAGGATCGAGATGAACAGACAAAGCTTGAAATGAAACACAGACAGGAAGAAGATGATCTATATAGAAAATTCTCAAAACACAGAGAAGAAGAGAATAGAAGAATTCGAGAGGAGATACAGGTAAAGAATGGTTTTCAATAATATATGTTATGTAATGACTTGAAGCCAGATTGCCCGAATTAAAGAGAATTTCTAAAGAAAATATTAAATATATAAAAAATTCTTCCAGGATGAGTGGGAAAGAGAGCTAGAACGATTGACGAACAGATTTCAGCAAGAGATGCAGATAAAGAAAAGAAGACCTGATTCAGAATTAGGTGCGTTAACGTTACGGCATCAACAGGAAAGAGCAGATCTAGAGAAGAATATGACTTTAAGAAGAGATAAGAAAAAAGAGAGTCTAACTAGAAAGATGCTGGAACATGAAAGGTAAAAATATAAAATTATTCTTATTCCTATTCTTAAAATAAATGTAGATAGTAAATCTTTTTTCAAACTTTTATTTGTGTTTAAATCCATCGGTAGATCTTTTTGTGAAATTCGTTACAAATATTAATATCTGTTGAAATTAAATCTCCTCAGACATAGACATGACTCTTTAAGTAAAGCATGGGTTTATTTATTAGCTATACATAAATATATAAATGTAACTAAAATAAATAATAATAATAGCTTGTTTCAAAATAACGTTCGGAGAAAATAATCAAAATTTCCAGTTTTCTAATTATTTATTTATAAATAAATACCTATATTCGTTAAATTAATAGTACAATTAAAATCAGGAAACTTGATTTGATGATCATGAAGGCAACGGATGGAAAAGGGATTTCCTGAAAACTTTAGTAAGAAAAAAGTTAAAAATTAACAATTATTATCATAGTCAAAATGAAATTATAAATTTCAGAGCTGCGACGGCTGCGTTAGTAGAAAAGCAGAGTCACGAAATGATGGAGCTGATACAGGAGCGAAGGTCTGAATACATGGCAGAATCCTCTCTATACCTCGACGGAGAAGAAGCACCGCCCTACCCTGCTAGGGCTCCTCCACCTCAACCACCTTTAGTCTCTAAGTTCCACATATACACAGACCCTATGGAGTTTTCAGATGTCGATAAAATTGCAATTTCTGTAAGTATACATGATAAATATATAGTTTTATTATGTATCTATAAAAATGTATACTATGAGTGAATTAAACGTGGCTACTCATTAAGTCAAAATGCCTTTGCGTAGCCAACATCAGCAGAATCTATTATTCAATAATTAAAATCAAACAAAACTAAAATTTTTAATTTTTAAATTTACCAATATTACATTCCTCATTTTATTTGAATTGAAAATTTCAGTAATAATATTTCTCATTTCTTGTCATAATCGTTAGCAAGTAATAACTTCCTACCTTCTTAATTTTCAGGTGGCTCAAGAAGATCAAAAGACATTCACGGATCTAGTCCGGCAGTTGGTTGGGAGATGTGCGACGGATGTGGAAAAGGCGCGAACAATCTTCCGTTGGATAACTGTCAAAAATCTCAACAACATACAGTTTGATGACAACCTCCGAGGAGATTCACCATTGGGCCTGCTACGAGGCATCAAACACGGCACAGAGAGTTACCATGTCCTCTTCAAGAGGCTTTGCAGGTAATTTAATACCGCTAGATCCACAGAAGATTCAGACCATTGATCAAACATTTTGAATCTGTTGAACTATATTTTATCTATGATAGGTTACATAGATAACGTATTATGTAGACTAGAGAATTGTCAGGAGATATTTCACTTATGAGATTGTGGGCGCTTCATATTTAAATTTAATCACCTTCCTAGAAGTTATGGATCACTGTCGTGTAATGCTTTTAAGGGAAGGGTAAAGTTTTAAATGCCTTTAAAACTGTGGCTTTATAGCATCGGAGAGTATTTAGATCATAAGTTTTGACAACAATTATAATTAATTATTCTTATTATTATCTCATCATGATATATAACATTTGCCTATTTTATAGGACTGATTGTGCGGTCTATTTTTTGTAACTGATCAATGTGAATTTACATTTTTTTTTTGAGACTATACACGATTTATTTAAGACTGATAACTTCCTACAAATTCAATCGCTATAATTTATTTCATATAACACTAGTAAATATAAAAAGATAAATTGAAAAAGAAATAATTTTCAATAAACTACAAATAACGAACTTATCAACTTCAGCTACGCCGGTCTCCATTGTGTAGTTATAAAAGGCTACAGCAAGTCAGCCGGGTACCAGCCAGGCGTGCGCTTTGAAGACAACCGCTTCAGAAATTCCTGGAACGCGGTGTATGTGGCAGGAGCCTGGAGATTTGTGCAATGCAACTGGGGTGCCAGACATCTCGTCAATGCTAAGGATGCACCTAAACCTGGCAATAGAGGGAAGAGTGATAGTTTAAGGTGAGTTTGTCTTTTTAATACAAAAACTTTTAAAAAAGTTATTTTTATTGTTGTTGTTAAAAATGATACTCGAATTACGTGGTACGAAAACTTGGATTCGGAATTACTATTAAATTAAGGAGTATGCCTACTAGGGCAGGTATATTGTTTGTATTTGAAAGACTGGGGCTGCGAGTGCCAAATAAGGTATGAAAAGGAATGGTAAGCGTTGCTAGCAGTTACAAATATACTTAGGGAAGCACCATTTACACGCGTCTTGCTCACAGGATCGCATTATTAATAATCCTACTAAACGCGAAAGTTTGTAAATATGGATATGGATGTTGGTTATTCTTTCACGTAAAAACTACTGAATGGATTTTAAATAATATAGCTAATACATCAGAATAATAACATAGGTTACGATTTATAAAGATATTGAGTGAATCGTCAAAAATATCAAGTAAGTAGGAAAAAATCTACCATCTTCGAGCTATTCTGGCGTGCGCTGCCAAAACCGAGTTACACATATGTATTGTATAATGGAAATGTTCATCTTAAATAGTCAATATCTTAAGTAGTTTTTTTCTACGTCACGCTAATATAAGCTACTTAAAGTATTAATCCTGCGCAGACGAAGTCACGGGCACAAGCTAGTGTGTAATAAAAGCGTTTAGGTTGTATGTTTTCTTGTTTTATTTATATGTAATATTATGTTCTAAGTTTGAATTTTGTATTAATAACTTTTCTATATCTGTTTTCAAACTTGAGAATATAAAGTGCTCTGTCAAATATGGAGGTTATAACAACTCGCCAAACAGACCAATATTAGATAGAAAATATGGTGATACATTTTTACAAAAACCGTTTTATAGGTACGAATATGATGATCACTACTTCCTAACGGACCCACGAGAGTTCATCTACGAGTTTTACCCGCTGCAGCCGGACTGGCAGCTTTTAAAGACACCCATCACTCTTCACGACTTTGAGGAGCTGCCCTTCGTCAGGTCTTTGTTCTTCAGATATGGACTCTACTTTAGCGATCCTAACACTAAAGCTGTTATGTTTACAGACTCAACTGGTAAGTTAAAATTCCGTTTAGAAAGAAAAAAAGTCAGATTTAAATGTATAATATTCTATATGAAATAGCCTGTGAGTAGAAGAGACACCGTAATTTTGATTTATGACTCGAATTGTAGTACTTTACAGAGGCATTTTATTTGGCTAATTAAGATAACTCTTTTTTTTTAATATAAATTTTCTCTGCATAAAGAGACAGTTAACATTATTGTTATTAACAGTACGATCTAGCCTAACTCAATACTAAGAATAATAAGTACATATGTAATTTAAAACTATCCTAATTTACTAAATATTAACATAAGAAAGTGTGTAATAACACTACTTACAGTTTATATAAAAGGAAAGACTCTCTTGTGTACTGAAACGAAAAATTCTGAATTAACAAAACACTGTTGAATAAAAGAAAAAAACAATGGCGGATTATTAACTACAAGCATGTATGTATTCCAATAAGAGGCGCATCTCAATATTTTATTCAACCAATGACAATCACTCGAAACGTGCTACATCTTTTGGTATTTCTTACTATTTGTTACTAATACTTCTTTATACAGGTGCGGCGACTATGCGTATAGCCATGCCGGCACACATGCAGAGCTCACTTATCTTCCACTACAACCTCAAGTTCTACGACACTGAAGGAGACGGCTTCGACGGAGTTAGTCTTAAGAGATTTGTCATGCAGGTACATGAATAAAGTAATTTACTATAAACTAATAAAATTCCTTCCGTGGCCCCAAATGAGTTTAACTAAGGAATAGCGGAAAGAGACTCGTTGGTAATATTTTCCATCTGAATACGTGTTATTTTGTGTTTAATTTGTTGTGCGCTATGGTTTCGTTATTTTTTTATATTTTGGCATAGTGTGCTGTAAAATATATTCTTAAATTCCATATTTCTTAATCTAGTTTTGTGTCGTTTATTTTTATTGTATTATTTATTTTCTTATTGTAAAGTTTCCCTTTAAATTTTGTGCACACTTGTCATTGTCACATTCATGTATTGTGTGTTTTTTATGTCTTGTGTTCTCTGTGTATGTATGTGTTTGGTTAGTGTGCCTTTTTAAAATAAATAATTTAACATTTAGTACTTTTAGTCCGTAGTGGGTAACATCGTGTCGTTCCGTGTGCACGCACCCTGCAGCGGAGCTTTCTTGCTGGACATCTTCGCGAACGCTGTCACTCCTCGGGAATACCTTACAGGGGAACCTATGAAGTTCAAGAGTGTCTGCAAATTTAAGGTAATTGTACCATGGGCAAAATAAATGTATTTACAGAAATAGTAGCCTTCTGTTTGAGTCAACCAATTACGTATAACAATTTTAAAAAGGAGGTGACTGATCAATCTATTGAATTAAAGATAATAGACGGGCAATAGGCTTAATAGTATAATACGATTTACTAATAGTTAAAAAAGAATTTTTATGTTACTAGTCAATGAAACGTGTCGAAATGTGTGGAGCACATTTTAAGTGGTATTTTTTTAAAGAACAGGGCCAAGTCTCATTAGTTGTCTCATATTAATAATTTCCATCAATTGCCACGATAACTCAATAAACGCAGGAACTGTTTGAATAAACATTTTGATAAATAAAATTAAAAAAATACGTTAGTTATACATTGTTATTATGCAATAATGTAATAAATAACTTTAGGAAAATAGTTATAAAATAAAATGTTAAACGCAGATATGCTGTGCAGAGCTGCAGACTGTTATGGTACCGCTACCAGATTGCGCGAGCGGTGAGTGGGGCCCTACAAAGGCTACTAGGCTTTTTGGACTCGTCCCTATTACGCATCAGGTAATTGGTTAATAAGTACTTTAAAAATTGTAGACTTGTTTAAAAAATTGGTTTATTTTGTGATAAAATGTATTAGCTTTTGTTAAAGTAGTCTAATTTAGTTTTTATCTATTAAAAACAATAAGTATTATTTTCCTCTGCGTATGCCAATCTAATAGATATGTTAGGCCAGTGGCATTAACATGAGACTCTCATCCCTGAGGTTGTTGGTTCAAACCCTGGCTCAAAACGTCACAAAGCAACCGGCCATGCCTTAGACCCAAAAAAGTCGACGTGTGTCAGGCACGGATCTTTGATCACCTACTTGCCTAGTAGAAATTCACAAGTAGATTCAGACATCTGAGGCCCAGACCTAAAGATTTTAGTGCCACTGTTTCCTTTTTCATAGTTAAGTGTTTTGACTATCAACAGGAAGCATTAGTATTTGCGGGGCGAGAACTAGAGATACAATTCCGCATGTCGCGCCCTCTAGCGGACTTCATGGCGACCTTACACAAGAACGGAGTTGATGAAAAGCGCCTCTCAAAGTATGTCCACCAGAACGCGTCTGATGACATTGTGTCCTTCTATATTACTTTCCCGGAAGAAGGTGAGCAATTACCATGGAACAACATAACATACTCTGTAGTCATGAGTTCGAATCCCGGCTATGCCTTTTTCTAATGAATTATTAACGCTTTCCGTATGAAAAAAAACATCGTAAGAAAACCAGCATGTCTACCATAAAATGATGGCGCGTGATGCACAGAAGACACAACTATACAGAACATTAATATTCCCCTTAAGACAAATTATCAAAGAAACTGAGCAAAGATCTTTTCGGGGTCTTTTTTGTACTTCAAGTATGAGCTGCATCATCAAGCGGTATAATTATAATTATGTGCCTTCAAACTTAAATCTTCTTTCAAGATTTGTCAAACTATTTGTTCTGGAGTCTGAGTTTTAGAATACGTTTGGTAGAATCTTTATTTGGACGAAAAGTTATTTTACTGCCGTGAGATAGAGGTTGCTGTAATGCCAAATCTTTTTTATTATACTGACCCCACTATTTCGTCATTATAGTTCGACGGTATCTTGATTAAGTAAAAAGTATATTTTTGTGAATAAATGAAATGACGCGTAATTGGCATAAGCGCCGATTCTGTTTACCCACAGACTCTATGACAAGGCCAAAATTTATAAATCTTGTACAGCCCATCCTGAACCCTTTGATTAATAACAAAACATGATTCACAGGTCAATATGGCTTGGATATCTACACCCGCGAGCGAAATGGTCCAACGGCGATACATCAAAACGGTTCAACAGAAAAAGAGAAACACTTGCTGACACATTGTTGTAAATACCTCATTAATAGCAGCAAACGGAATTAGTATAACGTTCTTGTATCTTGTAGAAGCTGGCTCTCATATATACTACACCATTGTAGGCCTTAAGTGTATTACGTTATGGTTCATAATTAAATAGCCGACCACATATTGATGTGATAGTGAAATGTCATTATAAAAGTCGTTAGTATTTAAAACATATTACAGCGCCACCTATTGGGGATTTTTAAAACTAAAGCCTTTAGGTAATCAATAGTATCGATGCATTAAACTGGTTAACAGTGAGCTAACATTGCAATAATATTATATATTAAGTTATTAATAGGAGTTATTACGAAATATATCCAAATGTAGATAAATAAAACAACCCGTCCTTAAGAGATTCCATTTATTAACATAAATTGTAAATTTAATCTAGGTTGTGCTTAGGCAATTGAATTGCTAAATTAGGCTTAAATAACCGATTTCCAATAATAACTTACGGATACAAAATCTGTAAGTTACTAGTGAAACCGGTATACGTCTGTAGTTTAAGTACTATAAAATATCAATATAAAAAATCTAAAAATTTAATCTAAAAGAATGTTTGGCAAAACTAAGTTTATATTGAGTATAATTTTTGACACCACCGGTTGGGAAAGTGTTCCAAATGAGTTTGGAAAATATTAGATTACTATTTTTCCATTAAAATAATATAAGATTCAAGCATTTCCAATTCAATTTATACATAATTCACAGAATATTCGTATTTGAGTAGAAGAGATCGCGGTTTTCCAAAAGAATTTAAAGCGGTAAAAAATCAAATATCACGCGGATTCACTTCCCCTTCCGGTGGTGATTAATTTCTTTTACGCTGTATATAATTTTTTTTATTTAAAAGACACGCACATTCTATACTTATAGGTTGACCAAACGCTTAACCTAAATAATATATTTTAATATAACTTATATGTGAATGTAAATTTTTACAAATTATATGGCATGTTACTTTTATAAATGTGTTTTTTTCTTCTAATTAAAGCTTATATTTATTGAGCACCAATGGACGGCGAATAACACACAACTATTCATTAGTATACAGAAAAATATCAGGTGGGTATGCACAACAAAACAATTGTGGGGTATTTACAAAAAATATCCACTTCGAGGGTAGATACAGAATTTGAGTAACCGATACAGGTGAGTATCTATGTTATAATTAAGAATCGCAAGCGATTCTTCTATCGTCATTATGCTGTTATTTATAAAAACTTAAGGAATATCAAATTGTTGATGAGATCAAAGAAATCAGATCTACGTTCATCTAATTCGTTGATAATTTAAACTTATATTTTAAACACATATATAAGAAAAAATTGACAATTTACATACTATGCATAAGTAGGTCCAGCCATTAAAATAAGAAAAGTCTTTAAATTAATGTCAATGTAGTTCATCTTAAAATTATAAGTTCATTTAATTGAAGAAATTTAATTGATATAATGCGTATAAAACACGCTAGTAAAAAACACTCACAATATATTTTGGAATGTCAAAATATCACATAATTGTTATGTCATACATTAATATTTCAGTCGCTTGTACAAGAATCTAAGGGGAAAATTCAGAAACGATGACTTAGCGCGAATTTCTGAATATCACCTTATGTTGTCATAATCAAAAAACACAGTCTTTACTTTACTCTGAAAAGTCCAAGTAAATTTCATTTTAAAATTGTCAAAAACAAATATCAATTTCTGCAGCTCTCAATGTCCGAAAATGGACGTCTAAATTAATTCCTCCTGTATTCGGACCTAATTTTACGAACATATAGCAATTATTGGTTTATACTTGTAGTCACTTATTTGTTACTCTATGTTTATGATGAAAAACATTGTTGTTATTCATTTAATATGCCTTATGAACCTTAATTCATTAATTCTCCACACACATATAAACGTATTGTCTATACATCGTAAAATTTGTCGCAATATTTATTTTATAAATGAGTTTTTTTAATTACACAATTACAACAAAATAAATTTTAGACATTTTAGCATAATATCAAACATTTATAGATTTACACCATCCCATTAGAATTAAAGGTTGCTCTTTGTTCAACTCCCCGAATCAAAGTTCCGAGTAATCCTTCCATTTCTGTTGCCGTCTCCCTTAACTGACTGTTGTCAAAGCAAGATTCTGAAAATAATATTAATTTATTTTATTTATATATTCGCGCCTTTGTCCCAAAGAGGTAGGCAGAGACTACGGATCTCCACGCTTTATCCACTTTCACGACAATTACCATGCTTATAGGTTTTAACTTCTCTAGTATAGTCTACATGGCCAAACCACGAAGGCATTCCCTTCAAGTTTGATCTTTGAATTTCATAATTCCCTAACAGTATATTTTTGCACCATCATGCAAAATGTGTGCTGTCAAAATGTCTCTGACAGCTAAAGCAAAAACAAATTTCAATAAACACAATTTGATAATCCACTTATTTCTCTCTATTAAATTAATTTTCTTCAATCTCTTAATATTTTTTTAGTTACAAGTCCTTTAACCCCAACTTATGTTTTAGAGTATTATAGTTTTAACAAAACAAATCTGTTACTGTTAACTATTACAAAAAAAAAACAAAAGATTCATAGCTAGCAACTAACTCTTAGGTCCATATTTAAATTAAATGTGTTAAATCATTTTTCAGTTTGACGTTTGACATTTGACAGCGCTCAAGACGAGACTGTAAGTTGAGATACGAATTAGAATATGGATCTTAATCAAATAAAAATCAAATGGTGGAAATCAGAGATAACTAGAGTAACAGGCATACATACACTACAAACTAAAAAATTTGTCGTGTTAAATTAAATATCTTCATAACTTACCATCTACAGTAAAATTATGTGTCAAAATCTGTTGTAATCTATCCAACACTGTGTCAAGGTCAGCATTCAACTCCTTCATCTTGTCATTGCTCTGTTCGACTGAACGCATATCCGCCGAAAACCGCTGTTCGTTTATTGATAAGTTTTGACACGTTTGGTTGAGACCTTTCGTTGGGTGTTTTGATACAACTGTGTCTGGAAATTATCAGTAAAGAAAAATTGATTGACGTTATTTAATTGTAGTTTATACAGCAATCGTCTATCAGGGTTGTTTAAACATGAGTCGACTAGGCAATGGATTTTAATAGGTATTTGTTATGTTTTATACAGTTTATAAATATCTAAATGCCAAATGTAATAAATGAATATAAGAATGGCGCCTAAATTAAAATATGCCACAGAGCAATAGCATAGCTAGGCCCCAGCCCACAGGACCCGCCAGGCCTCTTTCAATGCAAAATTTAAAAAAAGAAACACTTTTTATAGAACAACTAAAAATATTGTCCAAGCTCATCAAAGAGTGTTCAGTTCATGCAAAATATTGAAGATACATTATGGAAAAAGAAGATAATTCACTATATATTACTTTAGTAGTATGTAATAAATATTTCAATATTTTTTTACAGTAGGTTAAAAAGGGGCCTCCCTAATACAGCCCAGTAATACATAATTATAATAATAAAACATTTATTTTAGATCTAAACTTCCATATTGAGCATTTTGAGCTTAAAATCAATGTTAGTGAAGTTTTAGTAGTATTTTTATGATCAAGAAATAGCAATACATACTCCTTGGATATAAACTTTCTTAAATTTACTTTGCTCTGTATCATAATGAAGAGTTAGTTTTTTTTATATATATAACACTACGTTAAAATATAAACAAATTGATCTTTTCAATTTAATAGAAATGGGATGAAATTAATATTTCATACAATATCAAGTAACCCAGCAGTATTTAATCGGTTAATTTTCGAAAAACAACGACAAATTATAAGTTAAATTGACTTCATATTCTACTTTTTAATACTTTAAAATTGTCGGTTAAATTTTTTATCTTTTTGACGTGATAACGTCTTTAAAATCGTTTTGGTCGGGTGACATGTTAAGAAACTTGTGACACACCAAAACCTCACGAGCGCGATCGCAGGTATAACGAGAGAGAGACGGACCGATCTCCCGTCTCATCTCGAGCGCTGCCAGTCATTCCGTGAATGTATGAAGAAAAATGTATATCATAGTCGAATAAGTAAACTTGTCATTTTACACCCGAAATTTATCATCAAAAGTGTGAATAAAACGATAGATGTAATTTAAAATTTGAAAAAATTGTTATCTTCATTAATTCCTTACTTCCCAAAAACTTATATCACCAATATCGACGTTATCACGTAAACATCTCGATCGTAAACCTACTTTACAAACAACCAATTTTTTTTTATTTAATAGGGGGGCAAACGAGCTTGCGGGACGACCAAAAAGGGCAGTCTACGCAGCCCATAGACACCCATTAAATTATCAGTAATTTAAGGTGTTATCAATACTTTACTAACCATTATACCAATTACTCATGTCATTCATAGAAACCGCTGATATACTGTCCGATGTGACTTGGACCACGGGTTTCAATGCATCTCTGGAAATTGTAACTTGATCATGCTTCGAAGCCACTGAGAAATTTCCAGAATCCATACTTAAAACTCGGGGCTGGTTAAGGTTGGTTAACTTGGCCTGCTTTTCATCAATCGGTATAGGGCTGAAGAGGTCAAATGCTTGCGGTCGGTCCAATTTGTCAGTTTTCTGTTCCAAAGTTAGGTTGTCCTGGAATGGGATGTTTTTCTTAAGCAAATTAAAAAAAAGGAAGTCAAAACTGTGTACAATGTTTTCATAGCATTTGAAATTAATGGGTTTGAACTTTTTAACATTCACAATTCTTGCAATAAAAAAAAACATATTTTTCATCCTCCTTTATTTATAAAATAAAGAATACAGAATCACTTATAGTTGAAGTCATTGTCCACGTCAATTAAGAAAAAAAACGTGTGTGTACTAATGTACCCGTGTTAGAAGTTATAATATACTTCTTTGCCGTAACAAGATAAAAATCTTTTCAAAAATTTTATTCTATGTTTGTAGAAAAAACGACTCTCACATTAGAAAAAAGGTATTTAATACATTGAGAGTTTTATTGTAACGCGTTATCTAGTTAAATAAAGTTTACTTAAATATCACAAAAAAATAATTTTTACATAATTAAAGAAATGGATATTATATTTATTTTAAAATGTTGACTATGGTAACTTCAGGGTGTCAGTTTTTTGGACGGTGTGCGAGTGTCGGTTTTTTGTGACGGTCTGCGCGCTCATTGTAAAAATTTACTCTCATCATATTTCCCTAACGCGCCAAAAGAAGTATAACTTCAATAAAATATAAAATTTCTCATGTGTTTTTTCCCTTCATTATTTGTAACTGAAAATAATCCCTAATTTGAAAATAATCCCTAATTTGAAAATAAAGCAAGCTAAGTTAATCAGTCATAATTATTGTTATAAAATTATTATTCTTAATAAAAATTAGGTTTAAACAAGTTACCTTTAACTCCTTAAGCCTACTAATCTGTGCTGATATTTGATTATAATGCGTGTCCACTTTTGATTTAAATTCGTCATCACATTCCTTCGCAACTTCTTTTAATTGACAGGAGATTTCTTTGAGGGCTCTGAAATGGTAAACAATAATGGCCAATCTTTATAATATTCCAACTATCCGGATATATTTTTTTTATAACCACTAAGCATGTTTTTTGACAAATAATAGACCAACAGTAGAGGAAAAATAATTTGTATTTTTGTTTTTAATTTTATGGAAGGTATAAAGATGTTTAGGTTGAATACAAATTTCCGCCTGTCTTTTTATCAGTTTGTTTGAAATACATAGTTCGTAGTTGTTAAGCATTGTTAAAGACGTAAGAAAACGGGTATGTTTTAAAAAGAATCTGCTAGACAAATTTCTTAACTTTTTTAAGGCATTTTAGTGCAAAAAAAAAAGAAATAATATCGTGATTCGTTTCGCATTTTTTAATTTGGACTGATAATTGTAGTTTTAATTTTGATAAATAACCTGTTTTAATCGTTATCACAAAAAAATAAGATTCAAATTGATATTTTTTAAATAAATTCATGCAGTTGCATTTTAGACTTATTATGAAAAGAGTTTAAAAGTATTAATAAAACACGTTACTCAAAAATGGGGGTTTAAACTATCGGAAATAGTCACCTCTATCGCCTCCTAACGGAAATACCTCGAATGACCAATAACCCTGTATATAAAGTTGTATTCCTACCTAGTCTGATTTTCCAATTGTGAAATTATGTCTTGCAATGTATTTGCTGGATTATTTGCAGTATTGCCCGAAGCTTTACCAACCGTTGATGTAAATATGGCCGGTTTGCTCTTCCTACGAACTGAGGCTTGTCTTACTTTTTCAGTCTTTTTTGTACCTTTTGCCTTCTTCTTACCAGTCTTTGTACAGAAGAAGAAACGTTTTATGCCCTTTATAAAACTAAGGCATTCTGTGGGTTTAATCTAAAAGATGTATAGTAAAAAATATTTTAAATGTATATTACAAGTAAGCATAAGTAACAATACACAAAGTGTTGTTTCTGACTTCACTTTCATCATGGTAATCAAATTCATATCTAAATTTAAATATGTGTTTATATAAATTTCTTTAATGGATAAAAACGTGAATTATTTAGATAAATCTACGAGACTTTTCAGCAAACAAAATTTTTTCACTGAAAAGACCACACATCTCATAATATGTGTTTTTAGTAATTTATTTTTATTTGCATGCAGATTTTTCATAGATTTTATAAAGCCGTGAACTCATAACAAACACATAATATATTAAAAATCTAATCATTTCTCCCTTTAATATTGACGTAAATAAATTCATCTTTTTAAGTTCATACTCACTTCTCCATCATTTACTTCATACACTATATGTGTCTTCTTGTGACCTGTTATATTATTTAAATCTTTGTCATACAAATAGCACTTCTCGCAGAAATATAAATCTGTGCACTTTGAGCATTTAAATTTCAAAACCTGCAAATTCAGTAGATATGTTATATTGATTGATGTAATGCATATAAAGTATTAAGTTCAGGGACAATTTGAGAACCTCAGTTTCAAATAGGGATTTAAACAAATGAGAGGTACTTTGTTCATCAGTTTCATATTTATATAAAATATTTTTGTTTGAATCTATGCTTAAATATTTTTTATAATGTGTGTGGTTATACATTTGTGACATAATTTTACCTGTATAAGTGGTTGAACACAAACAACACATGTAGCATTAGCTGTAGCACAATTCCGGCTCGACACCACTTGTTGTACAACTATTAGCCAACGAGTACTAGCACAACTGGTGGCTCCCCATTCTGCTACTAAACGGCAGCTTATTCCTAGCATTCCAGCACTCTGTAAACATGTATTTATAAAAAAAACTTGCCATGATTTAGTACAGTCCTATCACCAAACAGTATTTATGAAACTATGTGTGAACTCTTAATTCATAATAATTAAAGCATTAGAAACCCTAATATACACTTGATTTAAAGTCAGTTTTGAATCAAACTCACCTTACTAAAACAAGCATCAATATCAGTCTGAACTTGATCACATTTACCACCCAAATACTTAGTCAAAGCAACAACATGATGTAATAAGGCAGATAACCTTTTTGGAGATACACAACCATTGTGGTCCGCACAACAGTTAGCTAAAGCCAGCCATTTGTCCTTAACCGACTCTTCACTCAATAAAATTAATATTGTTTTAGCCGCGAGAACTCTTATTGGAGTATTTCTTTTCCTAAAACAAAAATAATTTTCTAAAAAAAAAAATTTACATAATGTTATATTGTAAATGTAATATTCTTTTTAACATATACAGTATAAAATATGAAAAAAGAACTAAATTTAAAATTTTCTTAATTGAACAGTTAAAATCTACTGTAGATTAAGATGTAGATAATAAAAAATGTGTATCATAATGCTATTATTGTCAAGTAATTTAATCACCTTCCAAGTTTTAAAAACTATTACAAAATTTTATAGTTGCCTCCACCATATATACCAAAAAACTTACTCATCATAAACATTTAGCAGTAGATTAATAACAAGATCTACAGTCAAGTCAACATCACCAACAAACAATCCTTCCTTCTCTGCTGCAAAATAAATATCAGCAAGAACTGCCTCCAATTCTGCTGTGTCTAGTGATAAACTACTCTCTGAAAGACTTAGTTGATGTCTGGCAAACACACCAGAACTAATACGAAGTGGCGGTACTAAAAAGAACATTCATGTCAGAATACAAAAGCCTGTCTTAAAGATTAAAGCGATAGTGATACGCTATACGAACTACGAAATACCTTTTAGTTGTCTTTGCAGAGTAAATATTTTAAATGCTACTTTATACGCACTATACTTTATATCTTCATATTCATCAAGTAAACAAACGATTTTGTTAAACGTTGGATGATTGAACTCCTTTTCACCACTGATTTCCCTAAAAGTAAAAGTTCAATATTATTTACCGAAAAATCTATAGAACCGACCTAAAGGGAAAGCTGCTTGCGTACTCAATGTAGCACGGATATCCATCTTCATTCTCCACCTTGCGCCAGTTTTTGGAACCCATTTTAATACTTTTACACTAATTGCATGTCCTGGTTTAATTTGAATGGAATCAACAAACAAAAAAATATATTGAAAACTCCTATTCCTATAACCGTCTTTAATTATTCAAAAAAGTTTTAGAAAAAGTTGAAGTCCTTGGATTTGGCAATTGACAACATTTATAATTGAATATATTGCAATATAATATTGTTCTTTTTAAAATAATAAAACAGTAGTTGATAGTTAAACAAGTAAAAAAAATAAGTGTATAATAGATAAGTATAAGACAAATATATAATAATCACTATATATATTTTATAACTGTTATAATTATTTAATGTCTATGCATTGAATTTACTTTCTTTATGCCTGCTTCTAACATCAACTTTTCGTAGAATGGAATGAACAAAAAAGTAAGTCTGTTTCGTCTACAAGCTTGTGTATCGCAAATGAAAACAACCAATCATAAAGCGGCTATCCTTGTTTACATCATATTTCGTCCAATCAGAAGTTAAATTGATAGTCTGTTTCTCGCATCATTTTACCTGTGTAAGAGAGACGCCATTTTGCAAGCGTCATTTGGCGGCGTGTTGGGTTTGGTGTTTAACGCTAATTTCATTAAAACTAAATAAAAATAGTGCATTCTTATCAATTAAAATGTCATATCAGTCGAGTGTAGCGCAAGACTCGCTGGCTGCAGCACAGTTAGAGATGGCCGGTAACCCTAATACTTTGGCGCTTCGTCGACCATTCGACCCTGTAGCTCACGACTTGGAAGCAAGTTTTCGACTTACAAGATTCGCCGATCTCAAGGGAAGAAGTTGTAAAGTACCGCAAGATGTATTGTCTAAACTTGTCGAGTCACTGCAGCAAGACTATTCCCAACAAGATGACCAATTTATGCATGTGGCGATTCCACGCATTGGAATTGGTTTGGATTGCTCAGTTACTCCGCTCCGCCACGGAGGATTGTGTTTGGTTCAAACTACAGACTTCTTTTATCCATTAGTTGACGACCCCTACATGATGGGGAAAATAGCTTGTGCCAATGTCCTTAGTGATTTGTATGCTATGGGTGTAACTGAATGTGACAATATGTTAATGCTATTGGGTGTCTCTACTAAAATGACTGAAAAAGAGCGGGATGTTGTTATCCCTCTTATCATGCGTGGCTTCAAAGATTCTGCTTTGGAAGCAGGAACATCTGTTACTGGAGGTCAAACCGTTATCAACCCATGGTGTACTATTGGAGGGGTAGCAACCACTATCTGCCAGCCCAATGAATATATAGTACCAGACAATGCAGTCATGGGAGATGTACTTGTTCTTACTAAACCTCTTGGAACTCAAGTTGCAGTAAATGCTCACCAATGGCTCGACCAACCTGAACGTTGGAATAGAATTAAACTGGTAGTATCTGAAGAAGATGTACGAAAAGCATATCATCGTGCAATGGATTCTATGAGCAGGCTCAATAGAATTGCTGCTCGCCTTATGCATAAGTATAATGCACATGGATCTACCGATGTGACTGGATTTGGTTTGCTTGGTCATGCTCAAAACCTTGCTTCACACCAGAAAAATGAAGTTTCATTTGTTATTCATAACCTTCCTGTGATTGCTAAAATGGCAGCAGTTGCCAAAGCTTGTGGCAATATGTTTCAGTTGTTACAAGGCCATGCGCCTGAAACTTCTGGTGGGCTTCTTATCTGCTTACCAAGAGAACAGGCCGCAGCTTACTGTAAAGATATTGAGAAACAGGAAGGTTACCAAGCCTGGATAATTGGCATTGTAGAAAAGGGTAACCGCACAGCTAGAATTATTGACAAACCACGAGTGATTGAGGTTCCAGCTAAAGATTAGATTTAAGTTTTGAGACATTGAATATCATTGGAAAAAAATAAGTACTGATTTTATGAAAAGCAATTTAAACTACTGTTACAACCAGAAATTTTATGTTTATTAGTAAAAAGTATCAAGTATACATAATATCTGTCTTAAGTTTTATTCCTAATAATGCTTTTATGTACTAGTAACTTGGTGTTTAGATTTTTAAGTAAAAAATATTATTAGAATATTAAGATGATTCAAATTTCCACTAGATACAGAGTTTTGAAGTGTTTGCAGTATAATTTTCTGCAATTTGTGGAGTAAGTATAATTTTAAAATAAAGTTATTTTCATTCTACATGTTGTTTTATTTAAACCATGACATTGAAATTATGCAAGTGATTAATTTTTAGTGTTACAAATATTTTTTTAAGATTTTTACTACATCCATTTTATGCTATAGTATTAAAAAACGTAGTTTTTCTAAAACATATTTTAAGGAATGAAAATAAAATTAATCTCGAGTTCTTCATCTATAATCAAGGCAAAATGTGCAGGGCACATAAAATATAATTTCAAAATTTATACAAAAACATTTTTATACTAAAAAATACTACATAATCAAATCATACGTATATTATATAAATCATAAAGTTGGTATTCTAAAGTCTAAAACTGAGTCAAATCTAATTTTAAGGTCATCAAACCAATTTTTTCATAATTATGAAAGCAGTTGAGACAAGATTGTTGGTTTGGTTATATTTCTGATTCTCAGATTTATTTAGATATAGACAAGCAATCCACCCTAATTACCAGGTAGTAAATCCTTACCTTGTTGATTACCAGAAAACAAAAAATCCTTATAAATAAAACATGCATAGGTAATTGGTAAATGTTATTGCTTAATAGTACATTACTGATACAGTATAAGATAATTTCTCAGGGGTTGAAAGGTTTTTTTATAATTTACTTCGTATGCTATTATTTTCTACTACTAAGTCATCTTGAAATTAACAATACATGTATTAAAGTAAAGTTTAATTTAAATGTAATTATAAAATAATTGGTTCAAAGTATAACTTTAAATAGCATACTCATAAAATTTTGCATTGTATTGATGCTTAATTAATGAGAAATTAAAATTGAAAACATTAGTTAGTCATGTGGAGAATTCAGCCGTGGTCTTTTACGGGGATTCCTCTCATCTCCATTTTGTTCAACACTACTCAGATCCCGTTTCTTAGGAGAAGTGTTATTATTCTGAAAAAAAAAAAGCCTATGTAAGGAGTAATCGGTAATGTTGCCATGGGTACTAAATATAGTGACTGAGCTGTTAGAGAGAAAGGAGATTAGTAATGATCTTTGGAATCAATAATAATAAAAATAACCCAATGGTACTACAACCATATATGGGTCTTGGCCACAGATTATATCGCTTTCTTTGGTCAGCAGGTAATCTAATAGGGTAGGATTTTGGATTTTGAGACATACCAGTTTCTTCACTATGCTTTTCTTTACAATATGAGCAAGTGTTAAATGTACACATAGTACATTAGTGAGGCCGGGGATCAAGCCTACAACCCAAGGGATGAAATTCACACCCTGAAGCCACTAGGCCAAGACTTCAGAATCAATTATGAATAAATAAATTAAATAACAAAGATCTATAAAATATTACCTTTTTTTCCCACTGTTGGTGTAAGTATCTTAACAATATGTTTGTTTTTTCTGTGACAATTACTGAAATAAAATGATTAAATTAAAAAAAAATTATCCAGTTATTACAAGTTGTTGAATGAAAGATATTACATATTATAACACCATACTGGAAAAACAGAATTACTCAACTTTGTTCAGAAGGAATGTCTTTTGTAGGTAGGTATATTGAAGGCCTCTTGGAACTATTTCTAATACCATTGTCAGTATTAAACAACGTAAAATTTTGTTCGTTGTAAGATGGGAGGTCCTTTAAGAATTCCAACACCGACTGAAATAGAGATGTTAACAATAAGCGTGTCAATTTCTACACTGCTATGGAGCATAATTAGAAGCACTTAATTTATTAAAACAATACTTACCATTTTATATGCTATTTGTGTTGTGTTGGCTAAGCTAATACAGTTTTTCGTACAAAACGTTGAATTTGGAAATATTATGTTCAATTTACGCTTTAAATTATTCAATATTTTCAGCGACACACTTTTACTTGACAGATTACAGAAGTATGTAATAGTAAATTAGTAACTACTAGAAAAAAAACTCACATTTTACGAGTTAAAGTTATAACTGACAGTGAGAACTACATAACTAATCAAAAAGGTGACAGCTGACACTAACTTCGATAAATTAGCTATAATTAGTAACATCTTTTTTTTTGTTACAAGTTAACAACAAGAAATTCCTAACTGAAATATTATATATTTTTTTACATAATTCATTACTTGGCTTTTTTACCACTTCCACCATTTATAACCACAGTATATACAAAACATTATTAAATGCCCTAATCTTAAGCCTTTAATATTCTTGTTTACTTTATCTGCGTCGTGAAAAAAGAAAAATTATTGAAAGGGCGGCATATATTACCGCGAAATTAGAAAAAATACAGTTGAAAAATTATTTAAATTACGTTTCTCTCGTATATGTCAAAATTACTATGTATAGTTTAGTAAATTCAAACTATAACCGCACTTACAATCCAAACGGCAAGCAAAATGCTTTGTCTGACTTAAAAAGACTGCTCACATCAAGAGACATAAACGCTCAAAATAAAGCTTGTGGTTATTTGATAGAAGTTCTAAGCCGATATGACAAAAATTCCGAGGACAGACTTCATTTAGTGCAATATTTCCTCGATAATGATATAACAGTTTTCTTGTCTGAAGTAACTTGTAACTTGGATTTTAATTTATTAAGGTAGGTGAAAGTACATTAAAATAATATATTTTTTTATTTAATCACTAATAAAATAATAATATATGCAATATAATTAAACAAATTTAATATAGCTGTAAATGTTTCTACGTAGGTCTGTTTTGAAATGCCTACGACTCGTCTCGTCTATGCCAAGTTTCTTTAGCGAGGACCATGCACCTCACGCGATGTCTGCTGTCTTGCGTGCTATGAATCACTTTCTTGCAACCAACCTAAACGCAGTGGAATCTTGCTTACATTTCCTTTGTGATTTATTAAATGGGTAAATGTTTTCTTTAAAATTAATAATACTGATCACCTTATCTAAATATGTAACCCACTTCGAATATTTGTTAACTGAAAACGACCTCTTAACGATATAATTATTTCCCTTGGAATAGTTAATGTGCGAGTCCCCAAAACTATTGATCCCATTATTATAAAACTTGTAATGTTCCAAAGTTTAAATATATCTTTATATTTAATTTACCATTTACATTATATCGATACAACATAGTTTGAGAGCATTTTGTGAACTAAGTACGAAATATAGCAATTCCTCTTTGCCTATATGAGTAATAATATCACACATAGAGTTCAAACTAATATCCTTATATTTTTTAAGACGTCTCAAAATATATGCACATTTACATCAATTATTTACAATAATTTCTTATAAACAATTTGACTTAATGATTATAACATCAAAACCTTTCCGTTTAGGATTAGAGCAAACAAAACACCATCACCCCTTGCCCACCAAAGCGCTTACAGCACTGATCAATTACTCGCTTCATTCAGCACTTTAGCTACACGTATTAACGTTATAGCTGATACCAAAAGTATTTTATCGTGCGCTTTAGTGCTTCAAGAGCTGATTTCCTATCAGCCTGACGATCTTACTATACCGAGTAGTATAGCCAAGTATTTAGTAGATGTGGTAAAGAAGTGGTTGGAGTTATTATTGGCTGGGTTAAATCATATTGCGTTAGCTGGTAAAGCGGACGAACTTGGAATGCTCTTCGTCGTTACATGCCAAATAGGGATGGATTGTTTAGGGTAAGTAAAATGTATAGAAATATCTAAATTAATTTTCAAAAGTGAACTATCGTAATAACAATTCATAAAATATACTAGATGTGATTTTTAATTCGAAGTTTACAAAACGCGTATTTTGTGAAACTCACATTAAGGTTTAGATTTTAACCGCCTTTAATAAATCAAGAGCAATGTTCTCTAAACCGAATGATCTATCATCTTTATTGTTTACGCAAACTATTAATAAGTATACCAGAGACACCTTAACCTTCCTAACGTTTCTCTTCAATGTTTGTCCTAAAAAAATTGCATTCAATCTAGGATTTGATAAAATTGACTGAAGAAGCGTAATTTTTCACGCATGAAAAATTCATGGAGATCGTTTAGATGATGACAATACATATTACTACCATCTTCGTTGTCAGTCTCGGCTGAGAGACGGCGTACTAGATATACCCCTTCCTTGGGTAGAATGCCTAGCGAACCCCGAGGGCCCATATTAAGGGCATGTGAAGGGCTGAGGTGTTTTTAGTGGGTGGGGTCTCGCTACCCCTCTGAATAGCAGAGGGTTTGGAGTGTAGACCCAGCCCTACAGTCCCCGCGTCAAGATCGACATCCTTGATGCGGGCCTGCGTAAGCGCATTTTCATCTCGTATAAAAAAAAAATAAAAAAAATATATATATACCCCTTGGTACTTAGTTTCGAGTACAGAAGGTTTATTTTTGTCAAAAAGGAGGAAACCTCAAATACGATTTCTTCATATCAACGTAACGTTAAAAGTTCCACGACGGAATTCTTGGATGCGAAAATATTTCAAGAATTCTTGAATAACTGTTTGGAAATAGGTATTAAGAAAGAGAAATCACTATTCACTATTATTATTAGTTTATAATATATTACTTTTAGACTTGCAAAGATTTTTGACCAAGCGAAACCTCCAACGGCATTCGTTACCAAAGTCCTTGCGGATAATCAAGAGATCGATAATTTGAAGGATTGCTCAAAATTTATGAAACTCCACATACATCGAACGCTTAATGACATGGTGATATTTGTTAAGGTAAGATTTAAGATTAAATAAATTTAGATTAAGTTAACTCCGGCATATTTATTGTACGAGCCAAGGCTGTCCATTTGGTCACTCAGGCTTTCTTAGTTTTAAGGCCGATTTACATTATCTTAGTGTTTAGCAGAGTGCTTTAGGATAGTACTTTAGTTGAAACATGTAAAGCTACTTGCTTTAGTACGGTTCTACTTGAATTTCAAGTTGAATCAAAATAGAATCGCTTTTTATTTTTGTTTCAAGTGATACCCCTCCCGCGCCCACGTAACCCCGAGATCTTCCCTCGTTGTGTGTAAACACGTAATTTAGTACAATCTTTAGGAGAGTGCACAAGTGCCGTGAAACGCGTGCGTGTTTTTTTATTTTTAAAGATGGCTAAATGGTCGGAAGATACAACTATCAAATTTGTGTCTGAATATGTTGTTCACGAATGTTTGTGGAACGTTAAAAACAATTTATACAAAAACAAACAGGCTAGGCATTCGGCATACACTGCCTTAAAAGAAGCTATTTTATTTATTATTCATATTTAGTTTATTTATTTCGAATAAAATCTCGTCTTCTATTTGTTCCATAACTACAGTTAGTATTTTGCGTAGAATAGAGCGTATTTGCCGACGTCGTTGCGCGTTCATTGTGGCGCTGTAATGATACTCTACTGGAAGAAATGTAAACGTTTACTTGCAACGCACTAAAGCACTAAAGAACTTGCCTTTCAACTTGTACTAAAATACTCTCCTAAACACTAAGATAATGTAAATCGGCCCTTATAAGCGTGGCAATTTCCTATATCGTCGGAGTTACGCCCCGAGTGTATAGCCAGACGTAGGCGAGTGCCTACTCTCTTCAACTGTTACATTGCATTCATTCGTTACACAGCAATTAAAATTTCATTATTTCGCTTGTATATTATTGTTGTACGCGAGTGGTTAATAAAGAGTAAAAATAAATCCTCTATTATTTAAAGCGCCCCGATGACCCAGGAACCGGACATAAATAATCTGTTTTTAATACAATATATTTTTTTAAATATTATTAACGTAACTAACTACTTAAAACAATTGAATTCATAACTATGAGAAATTTCACTGTAGGCATAGTTGTATTTGTCCTATCCTCATGGAAAGATTACTATAGAATATGTAATATTAAAACACCGTCTTAAATACACACAATTAAAACATTAGATTAAGGGTCTGTTTCACAATGTATGGATAAAGTACCAAATAGCTATGCAACACATAAATTATTTGGAAGATAAATTGGGCTATTTGACACTTCATCGGACTCATAACTTATGATGGACTTTATGTGACGAATAGCGCTATCTAACAGTCGTGAAACGCAACAATAAGGGTCTGTTTCACAATGTATGGATAAAGTACCAAATAGCTATGCAACACATAAATTATTCGGAAGATAAATTGTGCTATTTGACATTCATTGGACTCATTACTTATGATGGACTTTATGTGACGAATAGCGCTATCTGACAGTCGTGAAACGCAACAATAGTGTTTATCCTACCAATAAGTAATAAATAGCTAATTTGGAACTTATGTAGAACTTATCCGTACATTGTGAAACAGACCCTTAATTAAATAAATTTATCCTACCAATAAGTAATAAATAGCTAATTCGGAACTTATCCATAAATTGTGAAACAGACCCTTACTAAACGAAATAATTTACAATTACATAGATGATCCTACGAATTATTTGTCCACATCCGTGGATCAATTTGTCTACTCTCAATTTCAGTATTTGAATGCTTGGCACAAATAAGTCCAAATTTGGAAAGCGGACACCAGTATGTATATCAGTGTATATCAATTACAGTTTATTCAATGATACTTTTAGGATAACATACAAGATATAGCAACTGAGGTATACAGTACCTTCATTAAATTGGTTTTAAAATTTTACCACCAAGTAGACTCCGAAACGTTGTTCGATTTTAGTGAACTTTTGTTATCCAAGGGTTATTTGGCCATTCTACCTCAAGTACAAATTGTAAGGTAATTCTGAATATTTGTTAATTCATATATGTAAGGTAAACATACGCAAAACAACAATATGTGCATGTAGATTTGATCAGTTTTTTATAGAACAGGAGGCAAACGGGCAGGAGTTTCACATAATGTTAAGTGACACCGCCGCCCATGGACACTCTCAATGCCAGAAGGCTCGCAAGTGCGTTGCCGGCCCTTTAAGTAATTTTACGAAATTAATATTTCGTAGGAATTCTTATCTTTTTGATTAATTATGATACGCTGTAATTTTTTAATTTATTCTAATTATGGAGTGATGGAAAAAATCATTTCTCTGTCCATCAGCACGTTGAATAAGTTTACAATAATTGGTTAAAGGTTTCAAAAAAGAACGTACATATCTTTAAAATAAAGTTCCAATCTTCCGACTGAATGTAATTTCAGTCTAAATTCCTAACGGCATTGTCATTAAGTCGGGTCATAAGCTGCAATCCATAGAAACCTAATACGGTGTATCACCTCAGTACATATATCTGTTTATTCACAACAAGCAAGTTTTATTAAAAACTTGCATTCCAGCCTTGCGATTCTGTAACTCACTTTTCGAACTCTCATAGCGGTTTTCGCATCGGCGGTCACTCTCAAATCAGTCGTGAAGCAGTCATTTTATAATTTGGCATTCTGATAAACAATAAACTACAAGCTCCCACCTTATCACAGAACAGAGTTACAGAATCGCAAGGCAGGCTCTTTATGTAGTTAGAGAACTGTATATCATTAACTGTATTTAAAAATTCTTCAATTGCTAATGCTGGGAAGTCCCAGCTCCTAATATTACGATGGCTTACAAACTCCATTTCTCAGAAACGATATAACAGTGCGAAAAGTAAGTACATTGGTACTTGGTGAATTACTTAAAGTCCTCGCTGAGAAATATTTATACGTTCAAGAAACAAGCTGTAAGGAAATATGTTCTAAGGAAATTCATGTAAGTGAATATTTTATATTTAAACAGTTAAATGACGGAATGATGACTTTGATGTTGTTCTATAATGAAAATGACAGCTGACAGTAACGGGATTGCACCGACATATATAATGACGTACTTCAATCATAGATAATAAAAAAATAAACGTCAACTTTGTACCAAAGGGTTTTAACTAGGAAGAGCTCAATATGTGGTAAATGGTATATGTAATCTAAATAGATTAAATTACTCAACTATGAGCACGTTACGTTACGTTACGTTACGTTTACGTTTTACTCACGAAATATGAAATTTTTCGTAAGATAATATTGAACAGAGGACTTGTACGAATATTATAAGGCATTTGAATTACCAACATACCTTTTAAAATTATTTTAGGCGATTGGCGAATAGTAACATTGTATGTCTCATTTGATTGCTTTTTGCATATAGTATACGTTTAATGTGTTTATAATTGGAAAGTACTTCGATATAGAAAGTGAATAAAGTAACAAGAGGAAGCGCAGTATTTAATTTGGGAGAGGAAGCCAATTTATATAAAACTTTATGACGTATCTGGGTCACATTGATCTTAACCGTGTGAATATCCGTTAATCACAAACTTACCACAATATTCATTGTTAGAAATTAATAATAATCTAGTGGCATTACTACCTAAAATGGGTTCTTGGTCCTAGATTGCATGTTTCTTTGACCATTTTCCTATAATGGTCCTATAATATATATCACATATCGATTTTGGATTTAATGAATGACGGTTCTCTTACGATGTTATATATATATATATATATGTGTGTATATATATATATATATACATATGTATACATTATAGTGCAGATCTGTTGACTGACATACATATAACTTTAATTTTAGATGGGTCTGATTGAACTTCAAAATGGATTAGAGAAACCGCAAAATATCGGACTACAGTTGCAAAAGAATCACCCATATACATTATTGATTTATATTTACTTTTACTGCCAGTCCACGGAGAAGTAATATTTTATAACAATATTAATACTATTTTTAAAATAAAATCACATTAAGGCTTCAACTTGTGACCTTTTTAACATACCTTATATTACCTTAGATTTTTTAATGAACTTTATTTTTTATTTAATAAAATCAGAATGTCACTTTTTTTTTCATTTGGCCCAGGCCAAAAGACGAAGCCTTAGCCGTCTAATTGGTCTTTAGACCAATCACATTCAAGCGGAATTATAAGCTTTTGTTTTTAATCGTATATTTATAAAACCCGGAGATAAATCACCAAATCCTTGATTAGAAATAATTCATAGGAATTAATTATGTTCCAGCCCTGAATCAGCTACCGCTTCTTTACTTCCGGATCTAGTGCAATATATTTTACGTTTACCGAAAACGTTCAAGCCTCCATTGTACATAATAAAGGCTCTATGGCTAGTTTTTGCTGTATGTAATGTAATTTGTTTCTTTACATCCATTTTATTTTATGGATTATAATGATAAATTGGCCCTTTTATCGTAAGAGAAAATATATTCACTTAAACCAACACAAACACAACATATCGCAGCAGCATCGTATATAGGATAGAAATTTAAAATATAACAAACAATTGTGTGTGTTTGTAAACACCTCCTAAATGGCTGGGCCGAGTTTGATGATTTCGACGTGGGTACAGGACAACATCTGACGGCCCCTAGTATTTTATAATACAAGAAACTACAAATAAGACACACACCAATACATACTTTTTATTACGTAAGAAAAATTCATTTCAATTCACACACAACAGTATTAATAATATTTTTGTTCCATTGCAACAGCGCTATATTGAGATAACTATATCAAAATTGCATACATACTTGCTTTAGTATCATAGCTATTCTAATATCCTTAACAACACATATATTATATTTGTATTAAGCATATGCATGAAGACATATAAATAATAATACCATACATACATGCGCTTTTGCTAAAATAAAATCATTAACAGATGTCGACTATATCAAACGGTTCATTAGAGTCGTTAGACCAAAGAGTCTACTTGGAGAAGGCATCAGATCGTCTAGTGTCCATGTTACAGCCAGATCCAGCTGCGTTTTATACCCATAACCCAGCTATTTTGTTCTGGGCTTTCGCATCGTTAAGGAGTCAAAATATTAGATTTGTTGTGGTACGTATAATATTTATGGTTTTGGAATACATTACATTTCAAATTTTGGCAATTGGTAATTCTTCTATGGCCATTTAGAAATAATGTTTCGTCAGGAATCGAACATATTAACTAACTTATATCAAAGTGCGTTTGTTATAAATAATGATGAGAATCTATGGGTCACTTTGAATAAAGTGGTAACGCCGGGGGCTAGCGGGTCGGTTGCCGATCTTTCAGGGAATGGTACGCTCTTTTCTTGATGGGTCCTAAGTCGTATCAGTTTGGAAATACCTCTACTGGAGTTAGTTCCACAAACAGGTGGAAAAATTGCCTTATAAAGCGCTGTGTTGTGGAATGCCAGGCATCGAGATGGAATTTTGCATTCTGCATCGACTTCCAATGATGAAATGGAATTTTTATTTTTTAAATGTGTATTTGTTTTTTATTGAAAGGAGCTCTCGACTACTTCATACTTCAGTTCTTCTATTTCAAATATTTCCAAAATTTAACACACAAATCTAGTGAAAATAATACAGAGTACTTAACATTATGAAGATGAACGTAACACAGTTCTAAGAATATTAAAAATTCCTAAATTAAAAAGTAGACAAAACATTTTTTCAAATTACAAAAATGTTCCACTTACAGTTTAACCACGCCTTAAGGCCGATTTACATTATCTTAGTGTTTAGGAGAGTGCTTTAGGATAGTACTTTAGTTGAAACATGTAAACGCTACTTGCTTTAGTAAACGCTACGCTAAAGAACTTGCCTTTCAAGTTGTACTAAAGCACTCTCCTAAACACTAAGATAATGTAAATCGGCCTTTAGGGTCGATTCGACCAAACAAGAGTAAATCTTAATCTTAGAATAAATCGTCTGTTAATCGAGAGTAAATCATTTTTACGTTTTACCAACTACATATTCTAAGAATAGTGGGCTTATTCGGGAATAGCTACTAAACCGCCGTTTCGCACGGAATAACAGCTATTCCTAGAATAATTTAATGGCGTCAGTCAGTCCAATCAGCTGATTTCTGTCATTTCACAAATATGTATTCTGTGTTTTAATTTCAAGTCAACGCAACGCACTAAATTAATAGTCTGGCATTGTATATTGAAACGTTTAAAGAATTTATTATTTATTTATAGATTTTTTATTTTCTATAATATTAGAATGAAATTCAACTAGGCTCAACAGAAGTTCCTTTTTAGACGAAAGCCTCAAACAAACAAGAAATAAAAACTTTTTGTTGTCGTTTGACACCTGTTAAAAGCTACTTTTTTACACTATAATACGGCAAAATCGAGTTGACATGATGTATGCTCTTACACTGTCCCGTTGTAGAACAACATTTATTTGCCGAGTTTTATTTTCGTTCACCATTCTCTTGCTATTCGCGTATTGTTATTCCTAGCGCAATTATACTATCGATTACGTGGACAAACGACTATGGATTTACTCGAGATTAAAATCATGGAATAGATTATTCTTGGTATAGTTACTCGTGTATAAATTGAAGCTTGGTCGAATCGACCCTTAATAAAACACATGGCCCATAACTAACGTCTCAATGACACGAAAATATATCTATCTGCCCCTTTGGAGAGCGGGATTTTAAATATTGGAGTACAAATTGAAATCCTTACGAGCGCAAATAATAACTTAGAATCTCTAAACTGGTTTTGCTTAACACTAGAAAGTAAAACAATTACCGCGGTTATTAACTTGAACATAGGTAATTATTACATAAATGTAATGTAATATTCAAATTGATCGATGGATTTTCAAACCGAATGGACTTCAAGAATAAAAGCCGACAACGGACTTGTTAACTTCTGCGGCAGTTAAATGGGGCTGTGGCCTGCAAATCTAACCATTTATTGGTCTTAGTCTAGTCTAATTCACTTTTTGTCAAATTGTGTTTACGCTGTGATAAGAAGAGAAAGAGGAGTATTATAGTTAACACGATGAGATTAGTCTGATTTTGTCATAATTAATCCAAAATTATTATTAATATTTTGAGAAACTAATATTATTAGTTTCTCAAAATATTAATAATAATAATCCAGTACACCCCTAAACCCTTTACCCTTAGATTACATGCAGTTATATTTATTTCAATAATTACCAATTACCAAGACGCAAATCGAGGCAGAATACGAAATTTCACCCGTATCACCTCGATTTCCGTCGTTCCACCACTGACCGTTTTTTAAGGCAGATTCGACTTAGGGCCTTTCAAGAAAATAGCGTACCAGTGCCCGTTTGCCTTCTATTACATAAAAAAAATCAATTCTCAAAAGGCTGGCAACGCACTCGCGAGCGCTCTGGATTTGAGAGTGTCCATGGGCAAACGAAAAAAAAGGCTGCTCTAAATCTATTAAACGCTATCTTAGTTTTGTGTTCGATTTAAGTTTAATCTCTCGAATGCCTATATGAGCAAAAAATATATATTTCTTAACCAGCGACTTCTCTTAAATAATATTTTAGTTTTGCCAATGGCTTAAAATTGAAACAACATTGCCTGAAGAGATAGCAAAGGAACCGTTAGTATGGGAATTACTCTTAGATGTAATTTTACAATCGAAGGATGTCACTATTGTAGCGAATTGTATGAAAGCCCTCTCCAATTGTATGGAGGAAGGTGATAGTGAGTTAAAAGAGCAATTTGGTGGAATAATATGGGCTATGTTACCGAAAGTATTGTCTAAAACTTTAATTGACTGTGAAAATGAAATTGGTAAGTATTTGTAGCTAAGTCAACAACCTTCTAAATATCTTTATCTTTATATATATAATTCTTCTGTGAGTGTGTATGTCACTGAACTTCTCTCAAACGACTGGACCGATTTTGATGAAATTTTTTGTGTGTGTTCAAGGGGATCTGGGAATGGTTTAGATTGACAAATCAGCCCGCCAGATGGCGCTGCAGCCGGTACTTTCATACTTTGCTTTACTAATCGCTTGAAATATCATGCAGGATAACGTCTGTCGGGTCCACTAGTATAATATATAATTCTACTGTACGTGTAAATGTCACTGAACCCGTCTTAAACGCCTGGACCGATTTGAATGATTTTTTTTGTATGCGTTTGGGTAGCGCCCTGGATGGTTTAGATTCATAAATTAGCCCGGCAGATTTTCATCATCGGACGTCGAGGCAGAAAAAGAAATTCCACCCGTATCACCTTGACGTCCGGCGTTCCACAACTGAGCGTTTTATAAGGCACTTTTTGCCGCGCACCAACACTATGTGGTAAAAGACCGCAATTTTTAAAAGGCCGGCAACGCACTTGCAAGCCTTCTGGCAATGTGAGTGTCCATGGGCGGTGGTATAACTTTACATCAGGCCATCCCGATTGCGTTCTGTTACATTAAACACAAAATATTACTTTGAAGCGAGGTCTTGGTAACAGTTTTAATATGTTGCCTATTAAATATTGTACTGTGTACAGAAAGTCTGTAACATAATAGGCATATTTCAGACACAAACATATGTCACATACTGGACGTCGCAATAAGTCTACCTCCAGCCGAGTTAGACCAAAGTATATGTTACAAAACAGCTGTACTAATCACATCGTTATATTCTAAAACAATAACTGAAAATATTGAATATGAAACCAAATGTCAATACAACTATGTTTGCTTGAACTTAAGCCTGCTGCTTTTGAAGTTTTCCTGTGACAAGAGTGAATCAAAAGGTTTGTATATCGCCTTTTGGTGTAGTTTTATCAAATTTTTATCATTACTAGCTTCACGCAGTTTCCTCCACATTAATTACGCATTGCATGTCGTCGATATATTTCAAAAAATAAACCTGTTCCATACATACAAACCCTTATTTTATAATCTAAAAAATAATGCAGTATAGTGTTTTTCATTTACGGTATTGTATGTCTCTAGACAAGAGACGCATATTCCTTCTTTCTATTAATTGTTAATAGCACGACTCTACAAAAAAAAGTTCTTTGTCCTAAAGTTTATTTTATGATTTTTCGTTATTATTATTAAGCCTTTATTGGTGACACCCAGCATAATATATATAACCTAACTTGATCTAATACATCAGATGTGCCGGTTTTGGTGATCAGCGTGTCCTATGAAACCTAGGCCTCTTCCAGCTGCTTCCATTCTTTTCTAATGTTAGCTCTTCTTGTCCAACTTGGGTTGGGGATTTCGGTTAATTATGCACAAATATGCAGACAATATCTTTTTTATATGAAGTTGGCTTTTGTGATTGTTACAATACTAATTTTGAAACCTTTAACTTTGAAAATATATCGCGCAATCAGAGCGACCAGATTACAAAAGCAAACTCTTTCAAATCATATTTTTTCGTCTAATTATGACCTAAAATGCTAAGTCAAAGACAAATTTTGTGTTGACCCGTGTAATCAGGCAATCAGTGTCCCTGCAATACATTTACAGTGATCCTCACATTCACAAATAAGCCAGTGTTTTTGGCAAATGTAATAGCGTCAACTAGTAGTGCGGACGAAGAAGTCGCTTGCGCAGCTTTACGACTACTTTCATACTTGGTCCATTACTACCACAAGAATAACTATCAAGTGAGTTTTAGAGTAAAATAAGCGCTGAGTTGTTCAATATATTTTCTAGATCATTCCTTTTTCTAGGCGATCAGGTGTCACATGCCGTCTCTTTTTTTCAGTGGACGTGCCAATTTATTAATAGCACACAGAGACTGAAACATATTTAAGGGTTCAAACGCGCGACTTCATGGTTTTAATGAGTTTTCTAACACTTTTCACCGTTGTGTTAAAATAACATCATTTTATTTAAAAACGATATTTATTAATAATTGGACTAAATAAAAATGTTTGTAATAGCACACTGCATTCAAAAAATTTCGAAAAAATCTAAAATTATTTTAAATTGAACAAGGAAGATTAAATTTCTTGGACATTTTTCTAAATATCACCAATAGATTCGTATAAGATAAACGAATTAGTTGGCTAATGTAAAAATATTACTAATTAAAAAATTTTCAGCCAAAATCCTATCTTCAAATAAAAACAGATTTTATAGTAAGATCCCTCCGTTTGGATAATTCTAACGAGCATACAGTTACCCTGCACCAATTTATACATACAGTACTGGCTTCCGGTTTTAACACCCCTATTATGCTTACTAACACTGCTGCACAGGACCAACAATACGATGCGTTTAGGGCATTGATGTTTAGAATTCAGATTACTTTATGTAATACGGTAAGTAATATATCGTTACTGGCATATTTTACTCCTAGGAACTAGCGACTTGTCGCCAACTGTAGAAATGTACATTTCTATTAAATTATTTTTCGAAACCTCAGCGGCGGCAGATTTTTGGGGCGGCACATTTGGGAAGCTAATTTTTTTTGTTACCTCCTAAAAATCAAAAAGATTTCCCCATGACGGTTTTCTGAAGTATTACAACAAATTTTGCCGATAACTTTCCCCTCTCACTTGTAAATTTGGTGCAGGAAACTTCCATATTCTAGAGTAAAACAGCTAGTTCGTGCCCACCAACCAGTAATAGACTTTTGCACCCTCAGCTCACAATATGAGTGAAAAGAGCGAAATTGCAGAAAATGTATTTCCCTCTTCTCCATGTCAGTCGTAGTACTGCCCTGCGATTCTGTAACTCGCTTTTCGAATTCACACAGCGGTTTTTGCATCGGCGGTCGCTCTGAAATCAGTCGTGAAGCAGTCATTTTATGATTTGCCATTCTGAAAAGGTGGGAGCTTGTAGTTTATTGTTTATCAGTTTTGTCAGTGTTTATCAGTTTCGAAAAGTGAGTTACAGAATCGCAGGGCAGGTTGGAGGCTGCGCACTGGATGGTTTGTGTGTATAATCAAAAATCAAACCCATTATCATTGTTTAACGTGCAATTTCAACGAAATTATCGGATAAATAATCTTGGACATGACAATTGTAAAGGGGAAAGGGCGCCAAAAACTTCACAGCGTATACCATGAATATTTGCATTTCTAACTCCGATATATACTTTAGGACTCCAAGAATCGAACATCAACTGGTTGGACAACACTTAGCACTATATTCCGTCACGCTATAGTTTACAAAAATGACCCCGACTTAGTTGCAATACTAACTTCCCAACCATGGATATTTACGCTTATAAGATTTCAAGTTGCGCAAGAAATTACAGTAGAGTTTATTAATTTTATCAAAAACTGGTTGAACCTATTTAAAATTGTAATTAAGAAGGGTAAAGAAGAAAGAAAGTATCGTATATCGAATTATGGTCTAGTTCCTCGTACTATGGCGTTGTTGAAAAAGTCGTTAGGCGAAGATTACTCCGAAACATCGAAGATAGTTGACGATATTTTGGAAGAATGTTTTAATAGAAAGCAATTGTTTTGATTTTTATTAAATGGATAAATTAACTCATCTTTTAAATAAACCGCGTGGGTTTGTATTTCCTTTTTATGTCTGCTTCTATTTAAATGTAATTTCATTTAATTTTATGTTAATTATATAAGAATTTTATTAATAAATTGTTTCCGTACTGTTTTATTATTTAAAATAGTATCTAGGATGGATCTCCTATTTATTATAAATCTATATATTGTGTGGGGTTTGATTCAGGATATCGGAAGGGTAATTATAAAAAAGTTAGGGAGTCAAACTATCTATGGCGGAAGAAGGTATCAAATAGCCGCTTCTTCCATATGTCTTTATCCTTCTGTGTAACATTATTGTTTAGCTAATAAGCTCACCCAAAACACAAAGGCCGCTTAGAATTAAAAAAACTATCTGTGGCGTCTGCAAATATGTATGACACAAGGTGTAAGTCTAGGCAAAGGCTAAATTCGATCAACCCATATTTTCATCCGTTAGGTGTAACTTCCAAAAATGTTTTATCAGAAAATGCATAAAATGTCAATGTCAAAAGTTTGTAATTTAGGATTCTTTGATGAGCATGGCAAGTTTTTAATGTAAGGTAAACGGGTATGTATAAGAAATGAGATTTGTAAATTCTTCCTGCATTCAAATATTATTCTGCATCCTTATGTATATAGTCTGTTAAACTAAAGTCGTGATACAATAGAGTTATCTATTATTACTTCGGAATCCGGAATTAAGTAACGAATGTCCGGTTTTGATTAGATAATATCGGTAATGTGAGGAAAATTACTTTTTATATTTCCTTATGTTATGAATATTCTTGCATCATCAAGTCTTACACGTTGTTTTTCAGCTGTAATTCTAGCTGCATACAATGATTAGTTTATTTAATATTGACTTAGTTCGTTAATTAGCTAACCATATAATACATTAGGAACGTAACACCGACTTAAGTGAAAAAAAAAACAATTTTTTTATTTGATTCGCCATCGTAGTCTGGGTTAACGCACCATGAAATAATAATTTCTGGACAGGTGGCTAAGTTAAATCTGCGCAAGACCTTTTATGATTCTATAACCTTATTTATAGTTTGTTTTTCATTCAACGATTATGTTCTGGTGAAATTAATTGTGTCCTATTTCATCTGTGTTTAACTACGAACACTATAAATATACATAACACGTCATAGTTATATAAATTCTGAACAAGGACAACAATAAGCATACGTAATAATTTAATTACAACTTTCTATTTTATCGGCTGCCCAAATATACTGGAATCACTTTCCATACATTTTATATTCAGCCGGGAGAAATTATAGAATCACATGTTAACCGCCATGAATAGAAATCATTATGAAAGTAAGTTCCATAGATTATAATTTATTGAAACGAGCCATGGCTATTATTCTATTCGAAGGGCCGATAAGTTTCGTAACTTTATTGCCATATGCATTGCAAGCTCCTTTTTAAATTTCGTTGTACGTTCTAAATAAAATTTCTTTTTAATAAAAATATATTTAAGCCCAATTCAGTGGTTAGCCGTAGAGCTGAAATTAAAAAAGATTTTCGTTTACAATTATTAAATTGTAAAGAAAATTTTTTACAGCCAAAAAAAAAAGTTTTTTTTTATATCCATTTTATTCAGCGTTATTAATAAGAACTTTATTGCTGCTTTATTTTTGTCAGTCATACCAAAAGTTAACATAAATTATTTAGTAAGTACTTAACATGAACTCAACAACGAAAACTAAAAGCTAAATTAAAAATAAAACTTCTAGCTAAATTAAGCTGGTGAATAAGTTAATTATTGATAGTATTTATTGCCGCGTCAAAGCATAGGGCGCAGAAAAATTTTCTTCATATTACATTTATTCAGCTGTAAGCAATAATAAACCACAAACAATTTTCACTACAAGAAACCTATCGCCAAAACCCATCCATACTTAATTCAAAGCGATTGTTTACATAATTATGTTTCTCGTACCTATAAAGCTTGCAAGTACAGCAAATAGCTTACTGTTGATTCATCACAAGCCAATTTTAGTTACATTTCGACGCAATGAAAACGAACTCAATACTTACTTTTCCCACCCCAGTGGTTTTGCTACCATCGTCTTAAGCATTCGAAGTCAGTTAACATCGCGACGTGCGCGCGCTGTGATAGTGTTGTGATAGTGATGCGAGCGTGTATATCAAGCCTAATTTTGTGATCATGTGTCGAAGCCGTAGGAAAATGAACGGTAAGTTTTATTGCAAAATTAAGAAAATATTTAAAGATATTCCGAGTAATTTAACCTCTTTCTTTGCTAATTGTCCTATCCTGATGTGCGCGGAAACACGATTTACTGAATTTTATCAATTAGTTTATATTTATTTAATTGTAATTAAATAAAGGAAATGAAAAATAAAAAGGTTATTCTATTTAAAAAAAAAAGTTACTTTCATCTCGTAAATATTCAGTATGGGAGAAATTATACCTTTATGTAAATATAGCCGTTATCAATAAATAGAGCGGAAATTATAATTCAATGCAAACACTTGTTAACATATTAAACTACTTAATACTTTTTAATCATACATTAATTACTATTGGAAAATGTTGATATTTAATTACACTTCAAGAATAAGTGTCTAACTACTGCCGTCAAGAAATATGATTAAATTTAAAATTTGATACGGAGAACATTTTTATATTTGACTTAAGAAAAATGTTATAAAATAGCCATGTATTTCCAGAAATACTACTTTTCTTTGTAATAAATTAATATGTAGAATATAACTTTAAAAACTATACATCAATATTTAGCTTAAAAGCTATCGAGTCATAAACATGATTACGATAAAATTTACGACTATTTTTGTTATAACAGAATCTTGAATGTAGAAATCTTTTAATATCGATATAAATATTATATAAGAAACTCTTAAATAAAGACTTTAATAAAACCAATTATATATAACTGGTACGCCGGGCATATCATTGATAAAAACATATTCTTTATCATTTCTACCGGAAATCAGAATCACTATGCATTTCCTGGCAAGTGGGTGAACGTCTTTCTAACGATGGAAAATAATCGTAAATTACATATTAATTCACATAACATGTAATTATTGGGGTAGAGGCACAAGAACGTGTATGACCGGCTTAAATCAGCATTATGATTCCACTTTTTATGTGCTTAACGGTGAATCTAAACTTAACTAGTGACTGTATGTTTAACATTTCGTTATGATGTCAATTGTCAGTAGAAAATTTTTTGGGAAGTCAATATTGTTTCATTTTAGAGTTAAAGGGTGTAATCTCCCTTAGTCGTAGGCATGTAGTAGGTGGTGTCGAGATTGTTTTAAAAATTTAATACTTACGCGTCTACCAGCGCGGCGCCAGGAAGAATTCTTGCGAATCGAATGCAGGAAATGTAAGGTTTATCCTGGAACATGGATCAGATTTATTTTTCTATTGTAGTAAATCTAAGCCCTGGACCGCTTAACCATTGCAACTCGGAGACTGTATTTAGAATGTTAGTGAATTGTCATTATCCAAACATATATAATTAAGTATATATTTATAGTTTTAGACATTCAGGCAAAATCTTGATTTAAAAATTGTTTTAAAGTAAAGCTATGAGAGCCTATAAAACAATATTGTTACCAGAAAAATGTAAAAATAGAAAGCAAAACGTGATCAATTATTCAGTTTCACTTCTTTGTCACTTAAACTATTTGCGGTAA
Organism: Pieris napi; assembly: GCF_905475465.1. NCBI lineage: Eukaryota > Metazoa > Arthropoda > Insecta > Lepidoptera > Pieridae > Pieris > Pieris napi. The sequence goes on from NC_062234.1 coordinate 13,236,536, forward strand.
TTTAAATCAATAGTGTTTTATTTATTGTGGCAAAAACGTGATAATAACACCATTCATTTTCTTAGACTTATTGTCTTGAAGGCATTGTATTTAGTTGTACTAACTTTAAAAAGAGATTCTTCGATGAATAATTCCAAAGCCGTATAGTGAAATGGTCACAAGTTTCCTTAATTAGATTTTCATATTATGTTCATCGATGTTTATATTGTCAATGCCACCGTCTCTTTCGCTGAAGGTGATCAATCCTTATAGGTGGGCGTCATCCCAACCTCTTTTAAGGGCTAATCCGAACGAAGTCTGAAGTTACAAATACTAGTCATACAAAATTATTAGTCATTTAATATTGTCCGTGGATGTTAAATATGGTAATTAATGCTATATTTACGAAATAGTCCTCATAATCTTATTCTTCCTAAGTATAGAACCAATTACTGTAAAAAACATTGAGCGTTGGGGAGTGCTGCGGTAGGTATACGTGTAGTAAACTTCCACAAAATATAAAAAGTGCGGACAGCCTGGCAATATTTAAATTAAGACTAAAAGACCATCTCTTGAGTGATCCCAGTTCTCTACGTGAATGAAATCCATCGAACTACTATGTATCTTTAGTATATAAGTTCTCATGTAAGTGACTATTGTCTGTTATGAGAATAAATATCTTTAAACCTAAAGCACGGTTTATTATAGTTCCAAGCCGAACACTATTATTGTACTATCAAGATATCGGTCGATAACTATAAATGTCTTCGAAATAATAGAGGAAGGAAAGGAAATGGAGTGAAACATACCGTGCAGCATGACACCAAATTATAATATGGGTTACGCCCGGAAGTGTACTAATGACTGTATTTAGGAAATGGTTTGAATTAAATACTTTTGATTTATATCTTAAATGCTGTTACTTATTATATCAGTTCTATTTCCAGAAAAATAATTGTTTCGGCTTAGAAGACACTAAATGGGTTCAAAGTTAACATAGTCTTCATCTAAAGGAAAGGAACCTAAAGGATACCAGAAAACCATAGTTGTATGGGATTATTTATTTATTTTATTTCGTTGCAATAACATAATAAGATTGTCAAAATTAAATGAAAAGGAGGGCAAGTGCTGCCACTTTATCGCTTTCGAGCGATCTCTTCCAGGCAACTACTGTTAAATTAGATAAGGTATGCAAGAAGTGCAACATACGTAATACCTATAGTTATTTATACAAAACCAAAACAGGAAAAAAAAGAAAGAAAAAGATTATTAATTATCTATTGGTATGAGTAATGCGATTAACTAAAAAAACGATTCCTGATTTTGGTTTATTCCTCCCAATAGATGATGTCATTCTTAAAGAAAGAATAACATTATAGTTTTATGCAACTTAATTGAAATATAATATAACGATTATTATTGTATAGGTCCTAAATAGTTTCGGGCAATACTCGAAAACCACACGAGCGGTGGTGAAATAAAAAATACTTTACTCAATGAGTCTCTAAATAGACCAATATTTTATGTACTCATATAAAATGTCACACATTATGATTGGCAGAGTAACTGCGATACGCACGACAATTTCGAGAATTATGTCTAGGAATCATTGCCTGAAAGTAAAGAAATAATTTATTCACATTTTAGTGGCTATAAACAAGCGTTTCTCTCGCAAGTCTCAAGGTAATTCTATTCTAAGGAAAATGTAACTAGTATTACACACTAGTAGGTTCAAATTTCGCAACAATATTTCCCACATACGCCATAAGCTTCTAACAGTCTGACACAGTAATTCGCTCCATTTTCGGCTTATTATCATTAACTTTCGCTAAAGAAAAGCGTTTGTTTAAAATTGGTAGTGTTTTGTAACCACGCGTGCGTATCGTACTATTTTATGGGACCTTAAGTGTCTGTTACGTCATTTACGAACCTTATTGTTACAACCTTGTTTTAACTATTATATGTTATGTGATACTACATTTAATTACATAATTTATGGGCTGTGACATCAAGGCATTTCATTTTCTTCAAGAATTAATGTTTAATATATAAAGATTTCTACACATTTCCAACAGCTCTTTAACCCTAACACATAATATATTTTAGTGTAACTAAGATCCGATTTCCTTCAAGCTGCAGGCTTGATTCGTTGTGATTCAACCGTTGCATGTATGGTCTTTTCGCAAACCACCTAAGCCAACGCTGCTGTATTTAATTAAGATACAACTTTGTTAATTGACCATAAATTTGTTTGAATAAATGTCAATGTAATTGAGTAAAGAAATGCATAGGTAACTCGTGTTTTAACTACTCAAACGTACTAATGCTAAAAGAAAGAGAAGTCGTGCAAATTTTCATTACCCTTTATAAGACGTTTTCCGCCTAGCATAGTAGGTAGCACCCTTGCCCTTAGTTTTTCTATGGATTGTAGCAGTCCTTAAGGATTATATTTCATACCCCGTACCATGGCGTTTTAAATGTTAATGTTGGTACTACTCACTTAGGCACTATATCTTCCGCTGGATTCAGTTTCAATAGAGATTAACAGTCAAAGTGCTCATACTCTGGCGCAACTTTTTACATGCATTGGGAACTAACGGTACTTCAAACATATTGAAATTGTATATAAATAGTAAGAGTCAAATTTTTCAAATTACATTAATGTGTGTCATGAGTCACAGGTCAGTTTGATTTGATGATGCATTATTCTATACAATTTGTGCCTGTAATAAAATTTCACTTGTGCGATAAGCAACTTATTTAAATGCCAAATGTGTCAGGTTATTATATTGCAAAACGTATGAGAAAGTAAGACATGGTTTGAATATATTAATTTTTGCAACGTATATAATGGAAATAGAACTAGCTAAAGATTGATAAAACTTACTAAATGATAATAAGTCCTTGTTTTACAAAGAGTTTCTTTACTTATGATAAATTGAATATTACAATTACATCATAACTTTATTTAAAATTTAGCCTACAACCTGAATAATACTAACAAAATACGAACACTATTAAAAAAAATCAGTGGTACTACTACCTCTTTAGGTCTGGGCCTCCAGTGTCTGACACACGCCGTCGACTTTTTGGGTCTAAGACATGTCGGTATCCTAACGATGTTTTCCTTCACCGTTTGAGCAAATGATAAATGCGCACATAGAAAGAAAGTCCATAGGTGCACAGCTGGGGATCGAACCTACGACCTCAGGTATGAGAGTCGCACGCTAAAGCCACTAGGCCAACACTGCTCTAACTATACTACTACTACATATAATAATATACATTTACGCGAGTATCACACAAGAAAATTCACTTAATCAACGTAAAAGGGGTTAGAAATTAACCAGTCACCAAAGTTGTCGGAGAGTTATATATTCCAACAATGGTATTTTAAAGGCCAATAGAAAACGGTTTCTGAAAGCGAATTTTTTTTTTTTTTTTTAAATCTAAATGAAAAAATTTTCAACGTTCAATGCCGATTGCATACAAAACTGTAGTCCTATAATTATTGAGCCTCTTTATAAAGAGTTATATATGTATATAATATAAAAAAACATTCATCCAAAAGCCTCAAATTAAGGATACAAGGTGCAACAACCTTAGTTCAATCGCAATATTTGGAAGAAAGTGAATTGGCATAGCTGTAGTCGGGTCACGTTGTTATGGAAAGTGACCAGCGAAGGTCACGGGCGGTGAATCGTAATGAGGCCTTGTTCGTTCCGGTACTCGTCATTACATGCTCATTAGGTGTAGACGCATTATTGTTTTTGGATTCTTCGCTAGTGACAAACAAATCAAATTTAATTGCTTTATAGATAACAAGATATTCATATATCACTGAAATTACTAGTGAAATTGATTATATTAGTAGCATGTTATTTGTTTCATGTCTTCTGGCATCGTAGGAGTTGCAACAATTTCTCTGATAATTGTTTAAGGCAATCTGTACCGATTGAAAACAATTTTTTTGCCCGTAATTCAATTCTGATTTCCGGATAATATGTAAAACATATTTTTTCAATAATATAAATTAACAAATTTATGTTTATTTATATCTATAATTTATGAGGAAATGCTGCCAGCGTTAAAGGTAAACTGCTACAGGGATCAAAATTTTAACTTTGTTTCCTTTTTTGTTTGATAATATTTAATTAAGAAATATATTTTTCTTTATACATTTATTTGCATTTCAATATAAAAATAAACGAGAACACAAAACACTAATCTAACGAGCAAATCAAGATTTTATTAAATATAATAAAACTAAGCCTGGAATTTTCTATATAATTTTTCTATTCAGTAGTCTACGTCAATAATTATATCATTTTTACATAGGAAATACTATACTATAAGTTCTACACGGATAATTGCGTATTACTTAATACATTGAATAAACTTTTACAACAACAAAACACTGTATTCCCACAAGCTGAAGAATGGTCTTCGAAAGTGACAGTGACAATGACATCTATCAATTTGTGTGTGAAATTGAAAACTATGGCTATAAAAATCAAGGAAGTATCTGTGGGATAGCTTATTTGCATGTTATAATAGCGTAATTTAATGAAATACACATTTATAATAGGAAAATGCAGAGGTTGGATAAGGCATCATTTGTGTGAAGTGAAGAAGTTTGTGTGTGTGTGTGTGTGTTAAGACACGCCGGTTTCTTCTCCACATTTTACTTTATCAGATGCAAGTGTAATAAATAGAAAAGCTATTGATGTACAGCCAGAACTGAATTAACACTGATCTATATAATATATAAATAAACGAGCATGATTGAAGCTTCAAATACTTTAAATCAAAAACGGCAATAAAAAATGATGAAACTCTTCGAAAAATTACTTTCAGAGATTAGATAGACTCAAAAATGCACTTCAATAAAATCTGATTGTAAAGTTTTCGTAATTTTTATAAATTAAGTTAGTAGGTAACCTAGATATGGTATTGTAACCTAGATATGGTATTGTAACAATTAGATACATATAAATACGTAACAATTAAATGTGGTGTGAAAATCAATTTATCGGTATAAAATCACAACGTTGCAACGCGGTGGTAGCACGGACTGGCCATACAGTAGAGTTCAACGCGCTCTATTCAATACGGTGACTTTTTTATGCTCAACGTTCTAAACAATGTTTACACTATATACTTTATAACATATATTTCATGGACGGCCGTCTGAAAAGGTGGTTGTAAACATTCATAATTACAGTTACGCAGTCTAGTAAGGGCATACTTTAAATTAGAGCTGAAATTGTTACCGAAAAAGCAATTCCAAGATTCCAAACCAGACGTGTTAGTTCAAAATTCATGGTAACTCTTCTCTATAATTAATTATTCTTAGATGTGGGGTATATCATGTTCTTTACTATCTGCTATAATTGAAAAATGTTTTAGGTTGACACATTTTACGAATGTTGAGATTTCGAAAGAGAAAAATGCGACGATTTGGACATAAAAACTAATTCTAATACAATATGTATAAAATTATTATATTTTTAACTGAGTTTCACTTCCATACATATTTGAACAGTGTATTAAAAATGTTTCTTTTTTATTACTTTCAAACATAGTTTTATGAGCCACTTGTATATTTAACGACGTTAAAAATAATATAAAACATCCGTACTACAGAGTTGATTTAGTTTAATAATCTTTGTCACTTCATTTATAAATATGTTAGAATAAAATTTTTGAATTAATTTCTATACCATGTATATTATAAACTACATCTCATAATCACACAAATCAAGACAATGATGGCAGTGATTAGCTTCGAACGCATGCATACAGTATCATTACATGAAAATCACTTTTAATTTCAGCCTTTTAAAGTGCACTTTTATTTGTGAGCGCTCTCTCGTGTGGCTGAGGCATAAAAATGTATTTTCTCGTAGCAAATAGCTGGAGTGAAACGTGCTACGGTCCGAAGAGCATTGCGAGCAAGCGGGATGTCATATAGTACATTGCTAAATTAATAATAATCAAGGATAAATTAACAGCTTTTTAATTTTTTTATAAAACAGAGGCAAAATGGGCAGGAGGCTCACCTGATGTTAAGTGATACCACCCATGGATACTTTCAATGCCAGAGGGCTCACAAGTGCGTTGCCGGCCTTTTAAGAATTGGTCCGCTAATAGGTTAAATAGTTAGAATACCTTCTACTAAAATATTGTCAATTACCTGTTTATTATATTATCAATTTTCTTAATTGAAGCGAAGTAGTATTTAACAATTGAAATGATGTTTGAAATACTGATACTATCAAAAACTGTTATTTCTAAACATATAATCTACTATGATACCATGAAAGGTCAGTAATTACTTTGATATATAAAAGTAGAAATAAATAAAAGGTTAATTTAAGTGACGACATGGCCAAAAGTTGATTAAAATAAATGTTGATGATTAAACGATATGACCTATTTTTGTTTGCTATTGTAAATATGTCATTCGTGAAGTAACAAATTCTACAATCAGGCCACTGAACGCTTAAGCTAATCTGAAGATGGAAATTGTTTTCACCTATACCTAAGTAGCATAGCCTGTGGTCTATAAGGGCATAGAAGGAGACGAACATATCTTCCACATTGTACTTTCCAGCTAGATGACGAAGACGACGACGAAGACGAGCTTGATGGAGCTAAGGCACTATGTGCATTAATTAACTTTTGTTAACGCACATAATCAATGCGGTATTTCGTTGCACGAATTGTTAGTTGTCTAAGACCTACAACGCACTAGCGGCTGGCCGCAATGCGGTGCGCCGCTGCGGCGGGCCGCACATCGATTATTACATGAAACCGCACGATAACAACGCACTGACTTGCGGTCAACCGTCAACCGCTCCGGTTGATCTGGAGCTGCGGCGAACCGCACCGGTTGAATGATGCGGCGCGCCGCGTCCCTCCACGCACTCGGCGCGGTTAGCCGCAAATACCACGTCCTACCCGCCTCAGTCATCGCTTGTTCCTTGCGCTAGACACTATGCAAAGATTTTTTGACGATATTTTCTACGATTATATAAATAAATAACTGCCGCAACTTCTTCAACGTCCATAAAGCGCGATATTTCAAGAAGCACTGACGAGTGACGATTGCGGCAGACCGCAATAGGACCGCAATAGGGACGGTTAGCCGGAACACGGCATGCCGCTACGGCAGACCGTATATACCGCGGCCTGCCGCAGCGGCACACCGCATTGCGGCCAGCCGCTAGTGCGTTGTAGGCCTAAGAGACGTCACCGCAAACAAAATCATGCAATTATATTTTCTATTTTCCAATGTTACGTGATCAAATTTTCACACGTCGGAAAAAGAAATCGTTATCCTTAATATGCAACATAACGCAGCACAGGCATCTATAAGAAGAATAAAGATCCGAAAATGTTCGTAATAAAAGAGTTGATTTGTGCATTGGAATATTTTATAACATTATACAACATATAACAAAATGGTTTAATTTTATAACGCCAATAAAAGTCAGTAGTCATACAGTTTATTTAAGACAGTTAATAACTTATAACAAATATCATATAATTAAATATATAAAATTATCTGAAAGATATATTAAGGCAATATACATATGTATATTTTTTCCAACACAGAAATATACAGGATTTACAATATTCTTAACCTACATAGTAATAATAATAATAATTAAAAATTGATAGATAGAAAATTAAATAAAATATATATTTTTTTAATAATAATCAAAATAGCTGATGAATTCTATAATCTATCGGGCCAATTAGACAAAATGTAAATGAAATCGACAACCACCCCAGAACAAGATTTTTAATCAATTTTATACCTCGAATATAAAACATAGCTTTCAGTGAGATCAATAGTAGCGATTAGGCTGGCTGTCATGGTGCGTGCCCAACGCGAACGCACACACAAACGATTGTACATTCTACAGAGTTCTTGATAAATTCTTTACGCTTAATTATAAAACTTTGTACGGAATGTAACCTGATGTCTCATGATAGTAAAACATGTCACGTGATAATGAATCTTTCAGGATTGTGTCGTCCATAGTCACACTATAAATAGTAAAATAGGAATCACATTGTTCCAACGAGACATAGAAAAATATTAGAGCGTAATTTAAGTATTTTCACACCGTTATGTTTTTCTACGCCTAAAAACCGGCCACTATAAAGTTGTACTATTAAAACAACGATATAAACCCTATGAATTTCTATTCTAAATTACATGTTTTTGAGTAAAATATTTTTTCGAATAAAGCTGTTATTATTTAATATTATAATTAGTATACGTTAAAGACTTTGATAAAATTTTCTCAATTTACGCAACTCTTAGTATAACTTGCTAAATAGAACGGCAAATTTAATCTAATACAACACAAAATAAAGAAACAAGCTATACATATTATAACCAATGTATGGCCTTGATCAGTGGCGTAACAATAGGGTGGCAGGGCTGGCAAAATGCCACGGTCCCCCGACTCAAGCGATATTATGTTCTATGGATGAATGTGAAGTCTCCAATACGCATTGGGCTAGCGTGGGGACTACAGACCATTCCCTCTGGCCTAACAGAGGAGGCCTATGGCCATTAGTGGGACATATACAACGTGTAATTGAGTACGCTGAAAATCTCGAAGTTTATTAAAATTAAACTGAGTACAACGTGACGATTTTTACTGATAGGGCCCCATCAAAAGAATTTGCCACGGGCCCCAGATGGTATAGTTACGCCGCCCTTGATAATAGGTGCGGTCGGCTTGCCACAACATAATGCTTACAACTGAAACAAATGTGAAATAGATTATGTACTTGTTAATTTACCACGTACGTTTTACATATGACACGTACGACAACACAAGAGTAGTCATGAGTACCATGGACACACGTCAGGGAACTTTCGGTGTCATTGCCCATTCAAAACAGCTCCCATAGTTATGGCGTAATATGCCCCGTGCAACATAACAATGTATGGTACATAAATGCTATATAGAAAGCCACTGTTTACTATACACATTTCCTTTATATGTCAATAAATGTATATATTTACGTATATAAAAATAAAATAAATCGTTCATTTGTAAGAAAGTACGTTTAGTAAAATTAATTATAAAAAAAATCAGCCTTATAAAAATAGGCATGCATATGTCATATTAATTATCATAATGTTATAATAAAAGTAAGAACAGTTAACATTTATAGTTGATGTCAATGGTCTAAATACTCTCCCATTGCAGGGTATTTTTGAATCACGTAATAATTAAATCTATCTATTTGAACTCTTTCTGTCAAATTGTGATTACCTTGTGATTAAAGAGAGAATAAATTAAAACGGCGCTAATGTAGTGTGTTATTATTATTAATAAATGGGTTTGTTATTAATTTAGATATGTGATAGTGTTTATCTTAAATTAATAAAAAATAAGAAATTTTACTTCCGTTCCTGTAATTGTGTATAGATACAAAATTTGGTAGTTTATATGACATATGTAGCACGAATCTGTTTCTACCATCGCTATCGGAAATATAAATTCCTTGTAACCCACCTAGCAAAGAAATCCACTTCATTTGCAACGGAAGTATAGTAATTGTATATAGTTTTTTCAATCAGTCTTGTTTTCTTACTTATACAAACTAAATTTAGAAAATAACTATAGCTAAAGTTCGTGGGAACGAAAACTTCACGGTCAAATTCAGTTCCGCTCTACATATATTTATATTTTTCAACGTATAGGCGAGTTCAATAGATTTGGCAAGCTTGAAACTGATACAATTTTGAAATACGCGTATTGTTGATAATGTTTTTACGCTACAATAATATTCTCACGTCATGTTTTACATAATACACGTAATAGATCAATTTCTTAACTTTAAACAATTGTAGCAAATCCAAAAGGTTTAGGAATGTTTTCTATATGAAATTTTATTAATGAAAAACGTTATTAAAATTCATATTAGTAATAAAGTTTTTGTTACGATTAATAATAATTCATTTAAGATAAAAAAGTCTAAAACTATACAATATTATTTTGGGGATTGCTTTATAGAAAAAATATGTTGGCTTATAGTAATAAAGGTATTGTTTTCAGATGTGCGGCTATGGGTGTCGTTGCTGCTTTTGCAAAGTTTATTTTTGTCTGTAGTAAGCACCAAACACCTGCGTCGGTCTATGGCATCACATTCGGTAATTTTTTTTAATTAAAAAAGTCTACTGTGACAAATATTATATTTGGTTTATAATTTTTTTCTTTTCCAGCATTATCCCGTATCCAAAAGTGGATGGAGACCTGTCGTCGGTTCCAGCGGACTCTTATATGGCTCACTGAACACCGCACCTCTCCACGCCCCTTACAAACAACCAATCCAGGATTATTATCAATCAACTGGACGCCCTGTTGCAACGAGAGATGCCACCAAACTAACTTCAATAGCACAATCGTACCGACCAACAACTTTACGGACGGTGCCAGTTTCACCAGCCCAAAACCAAGCAATCAATTCATATCTCAATCCATTTGCTTTACCTAATAACGGTTTATCTCAATATAAATACGTTCAGAACTATCCCGTCGACAACATATTCAGAAATACACACAACCCCTACCTTTCACGCCCGGTTTATCAACAGAAGCAACAGACAAAGCAGAAGCTGCCTCAGCAATATCATAATAACATTCTTCAAACACTAACTAGTGCCCAACCTATTAATTTTGGACAATATTCTACACCGACCCCCATAAATATTCTTGGAAACCAAGTGCAAGTTTACGCAAGACCTGATGGTAAGCGACCTCAGTCGGGCTCGGAAATCTACAAGCAAGAGCTGTATAAATTACAGGACAATGATCCAGCGTCCCAGTCTGTGACGCAGCAAGTTAAAACCGCTCAGCAGCAGTCTATTGGTACTCTGACCATTCCTAACAGACCTCACTTCCAGTACTCACTCCAGGATTTAGCTGGAATACAGCAGTTGCCTCCGAGTATAATAGGTGTGTATTTTATAAGCAGAAGGAAGTGTTTATATTTTTATAAGCCCGTATATCAATATACCTCCACATTACTACTACGAATTACATACAACTAGCTAATTTGTTTCTATAATAGTGTGATTTCTACCATCATGTATTTTATTTCAGGTTCTTTTGGACCTTTCGCAGTGCAGACAGTGAAAAATAGAGACCCAGCATATCCAACTACAAAGGCTACTTACCAACAATCACAACAACCGCTTCCAACTAAACAGACTTTCTTTAGTGCATACAACTTCCCACAAACCATAAAAACTACACCTACAATTTACTCATCCACTCCAAAACTCCAACCGGCTCAGAATCAGTTATTCTTTAGCTCTACGTTTAATGACTTGGCTAACGTACCCACGCCACGAACAAAACCTATAGCCCCGACAAAAATCGACCCGAATTCTGGAAAGAAAGCCGGTGGCGGTGGTTTTAAGCCCAGCCCACAAGATCCTTTCTCCAAGCAGCAGCAAACAGAATTCAATAAGATCACAACGTATAATCCTCAAGCTACACCGATAACACAGGTTACATCGTCTCCTAATCAATATTATGACAATCAGTATCAATATAATTTCAACATTCCAAATACACAGCAGTTAAATTATGATCAGCAAACGGGAAATATTAACTACAATCAGCAACAACAATTTTACGATAATATTGGCCTAAATCAGCAAGTTAATCAGCAATATATAAATGCGCCCGGAGCATCGAGCTTGTTTGGAGCTATAAACTCAGTATCATATCAACCGACATATGAAGTAACTGATAAAGAAGCAGACGATGTAACTCATGCGTCGACTGGAGGTTGGCTACCTGATACTTACGAAACAAATCAAAAAGTGACTGAAGAGACTATATCAAAGCCAGAACATTCCAGTGCACTGTTCACTAACCCAACTACAGTGATACCTGAACCACCCGAAGAATACGCTATTGTAACTGAACCAGAAAAAAACTATGAAAATGGATATAACTATGAAAGTAATTACGACACTCAAAGCAGGCGACCTTTGGGCGATGATTTTGAGCCTATCGGTCAACACAAACTAAAAGATTACTACTATAAGGTATCAACTCCTTCAACAAGGCGTACTAAAAAGCCGTCCAAGGTTATACAAGAAACGGTCACAGAGGTGACAGTTGTAAGTGAAGAGCCTGTAGAAGCACTACCAACTTTGCCACCGAATCAACATTTTAGGCGCCCAAGTGCTTCCGAACCCGTCGATAAAGACAAAATTCGTAAAAGAAACAAAATAAGACGGCGGCGACCAATTGGCAGTAGAGTTAAAGAAGAATCTACCACAGCTAAAATAACCACGACAACAACTGATGCTCCCCAAACAACCGAAGAAGTACATACAATCAGGCCTAGAATTAGAGCAGTAAAATCAAGGACAGACTCTCCTGTAACAACAGTAAGTGTAACTACTGATTTAACTACAAGTGCTTTACCAACCATATCTCCTACCACACCTACTGTAATGAAGAAGAAACTTAGCCATCAAAGATTTCTTGCAACCACAACTGGAAAAACTGAAACGACTACCCACACAACCAAAGATTTTGATCATAACAAAGAGTCACCTATTATGAAAATAGCAAATAGGCCCCCAACAGCAAAACATTCATATGAATATAAGACTAGCGAAGTTCCAGATTATAGTCATAAGCAAGATGAAAAAGATACTCCTACTAGCGATATTGCCGTAAGTTTGGTCGATTCCTTTAAAAATACCGCTGATATTCTGAAAGAGTTTTCATTTCATAGAGACGTAAGGCCAATGGAAATTACTACTATTGCTCACGAGAATACTGAAGCCGATACAACTACTACTACGACAACAGCGAAACCAGAAACCACAAGAAATATTGGTAAAATACAAAGACCAAAATTAAAGCTTAAGCATGACCGACCTAAATTTAGTGTTAAAGATTACAGGAACCGGCTAAGCTCGACTACAAGTAGCACGGAAAAACCAGTTGAAAATACACCCAAACCTAGACCACAAAGAAAAAACCCATATGCTGAAATTAATGTTGAAATAGAAACTACAACAGAAAGAAAACGATTTACGCCGAAAGAACCACGTTACAGGTTAAATAGAACTGAAAATAATGAGCAAGAAATACATTCACGCCTACACAACAGACAAAAACCAGCTGAAACAGCAGAAAGTACAACACAAAAAATCTCAGCACGTATAAGGAACGGCCAACGACGACCGAAGCCCACGGAAGAAACGATTGAAACATCAAGCACAATCGCCGGCAAAAGACCTTTGAGGAAGAAAATCAAAGACTCTGAAACCGGAGAATCAGTTCAAGACGTCTCTATAAACGAAACAACACTCGCTGACAAAAACGACATAACTTCAGAGAGAACGAGGTCTGAGAGTGCTATAATGAAAATAGCGGATAAAAAGCATCAAGACCACATAGAGCGTCTGTTCGAGCATTCTAAACGCGTTTCAGATTTGACCCTAGCAGCCAGTAAAGACTACAACACGCCAGGCATGTTCAAAACAGTATCATCGAATAGCAGACGAATACCGAATTACTTTACGATAGCAACTGACGACCCCATTCTTCCAATAGAAGCATTTTTCCCTCAGCTCAACCAAAAGAAGGAATCTTAACGTTCCTAGCTAGATTGCTGTTAAACCAAATCTACTTATCTGCCAAAGCGTCGTTCTTTTCTCTAAGTTTAGGATACTATTTACTACGTCAACAGCGAAGTATAAGATAAAATTAATGAAAGATTGGAGATTAATTATTAATAATATTCTTATAATACATGCTTAGTTGGGTTTGTGTTGTGAGTTTCGCGCACAAGATGGCGTTGAACATAAAAATCGAAAGTAATTCGCTTAAAAACTCAATAAAGCATTCTAAGTGGTTTAAGACCCCACCTGCATTTCCCTTCTTCGGTGCTCTTAATATTAAGTTAATACGAAGTATTATGTGTAAATGTTTCTAGTTGGTCAAAAAATCATGGTACATCTGAATTTATCATAGATTAAAACTAGAATAATTGATAACATTGTTTTATGACCAAGACTTTTTGACAAACTATATACATTTTGTGTGTATAAGTGTGTTTCGACTATTTATTTAGGTTTAAGGATTATTGTAAATAAAAATTCTTTTAACAACTCTTTTTATTTATTCAATTATATAATAAAATAATTACAAAGTTACGCTGCATTCGCTTGTTCTGCTTCTATTTTTGACATTTTCTGCAAACATTTGAGCGCGGCTTGATGTATTGACTTATCCAAAGTCCCTGAAAGCACAAAAACTTTAGATTTTTTTTTATTCAATCACAGCAAATATTTACAAAAAAAGGCGATTTAAAAGCCAGTTAGTAATGTAAATTTTACGGCTCCGTACAATATTTACAGGTTGGAAGGAAATGCTAAAATATTTAAAATAGACACGAAAATGTGTCTTTCAGAATCATACAACTTACATATCTTATGTTGCCCTTTGACGGGGAAACGCAGACGCAGACTGACGGGGTTCGAACACACGAACACATACGGACTGTCACTATCACCGTCTGGGTATCTAAACAAAATTAATAAAAATATATAAACATTGGGCAAGAATTTTTTACTTTTACTTTACTTTTTATATATAAATAAATAAATATATTCGTCGAAATAATAACAATATTATTTGGTAAATACTCGCGATACCTATATTATAAAAAAGTATTTTCGTATATTTGTAGAGAATAAATTAAAAATGTACGATTCCAATTAATTATGCCTGAGTAACATGAAACGTAACACAACTTAGTTATAATGCCCCGATTGGTTATATCTCACTGCAGAACGAACAGCATTTACAATTTTGCAGTGACATATACAAATTAATTACATTTAAATATCCTGTATGAAAAAAAGTATTCATCTCCTGGGAGTTTAAACATAATTAAAAATGCTTCTAATAAAATTTTTGTTTGCAGGATTAGTCCTGCTATATAACTTTGATAGCTAAGCGAAAATTAAAATACATACTGTTTTTGAAACTCTTCTTGCGGTAAACAGTCATCTACGTTGACGCAACCGAGCAGACATGCCGTTGGGTAGAAGGACGGGAATTTAAATTGTTTATCTGAAAATAATTTATTGATAACATTTAAAGAAAAACGCTTTTTACCGGATTAAAGTTATGTATTATTATAAATTTACAACTATTTGACATAATTTTAAATTTATCCGACGTTTCGCGTGCTTTACAGCGTGCGTGGTCACGGTGACTGAAGACAAAAGATGTTGAATGTCAAAAAGTATCACAGCTGCAGAGAAAGTTGCATTATCTGTATTTATTTCCCCGGAGTTGGTATCGACTAAAAGATGGAGGGTTTTGGCAAAAATGGCTCACGGTGTCCTCTATTTTCGCGGATTGTTTTTCTTTTTGAGATTTTAATTTGGATATTGTTGGATCCCAGGTGTTTGACAATTTTAGGCCGTCTTCTCTATTGAAATTGGGGTGTTTTTTGATTTCAATGGCTTCGCGTACCAATCTTGGGAAGAATCTTTTCTCTTTCGCAAGTATCTGCATCTCATACATCTTGCAAGATGCAGGTATATACAAACTGGATTGCGACTGTGGCCTGTCTTACATAGGGCAAACTAAACGCAATATGTCCAGCAGACTCAAAGAACACATTGCAGACATAAGACATAGACGACACACAAAATCAGCAGTCTGTGAACACATACTAGATAGGCCTAATCACTACATACGCTTTGACCAACCGAAAGTACTTGCGAAAGAGAAAAGATTCTTCCCAAGATTGGTACGCGAAGCCATTGAAATCAAAAAACACCCCAATTTCAATAGAGAAGACGGCCTAAAATTGTCAAACACCTGGGATCCAATAATATCCAAATTAAAATCTCAAAAAGAAAAACAATCCTTGAAAATAGAGGACACCGTGAGCCATTTTTGCCAAAACCCTCCATCTTTTAGTCGATACCAACTCCGGGGAAATAAATACAGATAATGCAACTTTCTCTGCAGCTGTGATACTTTTTGACATTCAACATCTTTTGTCTTCAGTCACCGTGACCACGCACGCTGTAAAGCACGCGAAACGTCGGATAAATTTAAAATTATGTCAAATAGTTGTAAATTTATAATAATACATAACTTTAATCCGGTAAAAAGCGTTTTTCTTTAAATGTGTAAAAAGAGTTATGTTAATCAAAGACAATACTATATTGATAACATTTAAAAATAATTTGCCTAAGCACAAAAATGATCGGAAGTCAAGGATAGAATTTTTAATGAAAGTCAAGGTCAATTGAACAAAGTTATTGTTCGCCGGGAATAGAATACATCCAAACAAATCAAAATCAGAGCAGTTAATTAAAAAAAAATTTATTATAACGATTTCTTTAAAGAGTTTAAAATTTCATACGTAACTTTATATTTTTCAATTTCAAACCTTAAAAATATTAACATAATAACGTAGTACCTGGATAAAGTACTCTATATCTATTCTCGATCTCCCTCACAAGGCTTTGTTCTGGTGGTTTCGCGGTGGAAGCTATCCACAGCCGGCCGCGATGGTTTGAGTACCAGGTTCGACCTTCAGAGCTAAAACATATTTTTGTTCAAAGAAACTACACAATAAAATTCAACGTCTTTATTTATTTTTTTAATTAAATGTTTTATTTATAATACGATAAAATGTTAAAAGTCATTTAGTTTTTTTTCTCACACGTAGACGCGTTATCGATTATATATGTCTAATGTCCAGCATAAAGTACTGTCAGCTTCAAAGCATTGGTTTCCCGTTAAATATCAAAGGAAGGGTTCATTATTTTCTATGGTCATCCTAATGTAAACAGTAGACTCACTTTCAGACCCAGCTACGCAAGGCATATTTTTTTATTATATATTTAATAGACATGTTTGTATAAAATCTGATTAGATGATGATGATGATCTTCTATAAAACTGTAGTACTTTACTCTATTGTCAATAGTTTCCGCAGCGTCGCCGATATTGGAATTTTATTTTACATTATTTAAGTTTTAATACAGATCTCTAGCCTTCTTCAGTGATAATGTAGGATTTTAATGGTGAAACAATTGAGCCTATTCATTGCCCTCTTTAAATGAATTCATATTTTGGTGATTATGTGCACTGATGAACGTCATTATTAAAAACTATATACATATATAATTATTAATTCATGAATACAAGAATTATTTATCACAGTAAACGAAGGTTATCAATTTGACCTGTACTCATATGATATTGTTACAATTTAATATTGTAAATATAATCTTCAAAATGTTGTGCTAAATTTCGTATGGAGAAACTCCTAAGTAAATCATAATTTATATTGATAAGTTTTCTTTTCAGTTGACAAGCATTTAGCCGATTTAATATTTTGTTAATTACTTTTTGTCTCGTTAATGCCACACTCCTACACATATTAACAAAGTCCTTACAGTTTGATCCCCTCAACCAGCAACGAGGCCCAAGGTTGGTGCATGGACAGACATTTCCCACCATCCGTCATCTCTTGCAATTGGGAGTCTTGTACGCGAGATTCCCTGGACCAGCCCTTAGTTATATTTGCGTAGTTACCGCCCACCGTATCGTCGAACTAAGATAAAGAAAATAAAACCTATTATATATTTTCAAAGAGGTATATAAAATATCGAGAATTAATTCTTGCCAAAATAATCAATCGATATAAAAATTAAAACAAATGCAGAAATTTGAATGACCCACGAATGTTCAATAAAATTATTTAAAAGTATCAAGAGATTGTAAGATTTTTTTTTTTTTCTTTAATGGACAATTCACACCAATTGACCTAGTCCCATGCTAAGCTGGTGAAGCTTGTGCTATGGGTACTAGGCAACGGATATACATACATATATAGATAGATATACATATAAATACATATTTAAACACTCAAGACCTATGCATAACACCAAATGCTCATCACATCGATGTTTGTCTCAGCCGGGGATCGAACCCGGGACCCATGGATTCGCAGTCAGGGGTTCTAACCACTAGACCAATGAGCCGTCAATTGGGTTTCAAAATCTTATACCTGTAATAAATTAGCGTTGACACCAGGAGCGACATCCCGGTCGGTCGACGAGTCGGCCAACAAATCCGTTCTTAGGAATTGCCCACCCTGGGCGTTCCCGGATGTAATATTCCTAACTTGTTCTTCGTCCACCTCATAATCTATTGTATTGTCTTCAATCACTTGGCGACCTGTTTTAGTTTAGTAACTAATTAAATTCTTCTAACTAAAAACATTTCGTTATAAATAAATAAAATAAATTTCTACGGGATGAAAATTCCAGGAAAAATTAAATTAAAAAAAAATAAAACCCAAAGCTCGTGGACGTAATTTTAAAATTTTATTTAGTTATTTTTTAAATTTATGTTTAGGTGTACTAAAGGAAATCGTATAAAAGTTAAGTGTATATATTTCACAGTTTGACTTTGATCTCCATTAGTATAATAAAATAATAAAAAGCTAAGCTACGCGATAAGCTTCAAAAATCAAATGGTTGTAACAGTGGTTTGTGCCACTGAGCAAAAGGTGTGTACAAACGTGGATTTTTTTCTTATACTATAATATTTTATATGACTCTCTAGACAATTGCAAAAAATTGTCACCAGTTTCTACTTTCTAGAAATGATTAATGAAACGAAAACGCAGGTAGGTGCGTGCCAGTCGCCAGATAATGTTGATAATTATAAAATAACATACTTTAGATTATATTTTGACAAGAAACAATTTATAATAGAAAATAGATGCGATACTATATTATACAATTAAAGAATTATGATATATTATAATAAGAGATTAAAAAGCCACTCAGACAGCGACAGTACCCCACGCTCCCTCGCAAGCGAAGAAGTGAACGATCATCGAGGGCTAAAGACATACGTGATACGTCATTGCCAACCTCACGCTCAGGGTACCGCGCCACGTCTCCTCATCATGGCTGAAATTTTCCCACGTAGTGAGAGAAGTTGCGTGAAGAGCTTACTATAGAAATGATCCTATGAAGTAAGGTCTTGTCGAAGTTAAATTATCAAACGAATATATATACGTTTCAAATTGTTTCGATACTGCCTTTTAGAATTATAGTAAATAACACTGCGACATCTGTGTGTGACTATATACACATGCAAAACACGCGCGCCAACCAGACCGTGCCACCTTACGGCGATTTATCGAACAAGATAAAGAATGAAAGTATGATAAGCGACATCTAGTGGCATAGATCCAATTTATCTTATATTCAGGGCCAGTTTTTATGAAATAACAGCTAAAACTATATAAACACTGAAATAAATGACATACCAGCAAAATCAAATGTCATCTTTTTATTGAGTCTAGATGTGTGCTTCTTTTCATGGAGTGATAGCTGATACTTTTGCAGTTTTTCCTTTTCACTAGCACTAAGCCAGACACTGTTTGCATTGAAATAATCGCTATCATCGTCTGTTACTCGCGTACGACGTTCACTATTAAGAAAGATAGATTTAAAATATTAAGTACGACTTAAAAGTGCATTTTTTGCATTTGACAGCATATTTATTATATAAAGTTTCACCCCCATATAAGTAAATATTTTTCTTTACTATTCAGCTTTCAATTATTAACATCTACTATCTTACTTTTGAACAAAAATTATAATAAACACTGACAAACCTAGTGCGATCATATTCCAAAAGCTTGTTTCTGTGTGAAACAGCTGCTTCCCAGCCTTTAGGCCGGCTTCTTTCCATTAAAGATTCCATTAGTTTGGCACTGGCTTTAGTCTTAGCATTTAATTCTTTTTGCTCTTGGGGTGTGCACACCTAAAAAAATTATTGAATATGTCATTCAAATTTAATTGAATGTACTAGTTTTGTGGTATCACTAGATTATCACCTATTGATTCTACTTGTAACCCATTTAAATAAATATTTCACTAATTCTGCCAAAAAAATATTACCAAATTTCCACAAAAAAGGCATGGCCCAGAACCTTCTTGTTTGCAAACTATTCGGCCACAGTGCAAACAATTGTTAATTAGTTCATGTTTTGATGCTTGACACTCACAGTGATGCCTGCCTGTAAAATAAAATGGGTAAAACTTAAATTAAGCCAAATTCAGTATTATTAAATAAAGTTAAACGGTAATGAAGGATTATGCTGTCAATTTTTCTTTGATAAGAATATAAACATTCATAGAACATATAAACATATAAATAAAAACCTCAATAATGAACAACTTACAAATTACCTTTAATCAAGATAGTTTGGGCATTCTTGCCTTCTTGTGAATAAAGATTAACATATTTTGTTTTCTTTTTGTTTTTTGATTCTTCTGCATTTGGTGTTGGTATGGGTTTTTCCTGTAGCACATCAGGCTGCTGTTTATTTTTTGAAATTTTTTTCTTGGGCTGTCTTGGTAAGGAAGACCCTAGAATTGAAAAAAAAAATGTATGTATTCTACATGCCAAGTTTTGTTAACTAACCCATCATAATTAAAAACCTACCTTTTGAGGGAAATTTCCTGTTACACAGTTCTCGAAAAAATGATTTATGTTCTGGATTTTCAAAATTAATTAAAGTTTTCATATATTCAGTTATATCTGCTTCATTCTCCATTGATAAAACATATCTGAAAATATATTTTTTTATTACAGCATATACAAATCACAATATTTGACAAGATATAGGAATTAAGAGCTAACGTTATTAGATCGGGAGGCACTTCGAAGTCTAAAACTTTTGATAAACTTTCTTTAAGCCACTCTTCCATTCTTAAATAAAGTTAAGTATTTAATCTTATTGGATTTTATCAGTATAAGTAATTAGTCAAAAATTTAATACAAATTTGCTTGCAATAATATTATAGATCTAAGTATTTCCTATTTTGTATAATTGCCAGCTGTTCCAACAAAATTAAACAGTTTCTGTCATAGTCAAGTCAAGTCAATAGTCACCGTACCTCATTAGTGTATAATGGCATGTAGTCCGCACTCCCATAGAACACAATTACCTAAAGGTGCGCACTCCGCACTGTCGTTCGGCTCATTACTTACGCCTGTGGTACATTGACGCTAAGAAATGGATAATAGGACACTGGTTATATTTGAAACGAAAGTTCTAAGAAGGGTATTTGCACTCGTCAAGGAAATTGATGAAAGATATTAACTTAACGAACGTATAAACCATAAAAAATATACTCAGATTTTGCAAAACTCAAGATTGAGATGGGTAGGCAACTTGGTGCGAATGCCGGAGACCAGGCCATCAAAAACCATGACTACGTGGATACCACAGAAAAATTGCATCGAAGTGACTTAAGAGTCATGGAAAGTATTCCAACTGGAGTCGCCAAGTATCGAGTCCAGGGGAGAAGGCCAAGACGGAAGACCCATAAGGGGTTGTAGCGTCACTGGATGATGATGATGATTTTCTGTAGGTCCATTGAGGTTAATTCTCAATTCAGATAATATTTGTAACATCTTGTATATTACATATTTTTTTACAAAAAAATTAGTGATTATACTAACGCGTACGTAGACATTGACTTTGACATAAAGCTAAAACCACTGTATATGACGTAAACTTCAATATCAGCTGTAAATACATTTAAATTTCGAAATTTAACTTTGCGATAAAATAACAAGTACTATTAATTAAACAAATACAGGTAATGTTTAAAAAAACTCTAAAAAGCATGAAAAGTCCATCAACATATAATATACCTGAGAAGTATTACTATTTTGTTTACGTAACTCTAACCCTAGTATTCGGTTTGTTTTAGCAACAAAATGTCGATTTCTCCCTTCCTACGTTCACCGTTTACTGATATCACCGGAGGGTTGGTATCTCATCAAATGCTGGGTAAATGCCAAAAAGAGGAAATGCGCTACATGGATTGCCTGGAAGCGTATGGTTTAGAACGCGGCCGTAGAAAATGCGCTTACTTAATTGAGGATTTTCAGGAATGTCAAACAAAAACTAAACAATTCAAGAGATTCATGGTTAGTATTATAGTTAATTGACGCCTCTAGTTTACATAGATTAAGAGTTCATAGGAACTCTTAATGGATCGATAAATTGCGAAGTACGGGAAATCCAGTGGTTCTTACTCACTGGAATCTCAGACAACCTGGCACTGGTAAGCAACACCCTTAACACAGCTGTTTGAAAAAACACAATCAACTGGGACCTGTGGGGCCTTCCGGTCAATGGTTAGAATGGTTGAGGATTGTTGTTTTAGGTTGGAGGGACAGTGCAGGATCCTTCTTGCATTCTGCATCCTTACATTCTTTAATTCTTAAAAGGCCAGCAACACACTTGCAAGCCCTCTGGCATTGAGAGTGTCTACAATAGGCAGTATTACTCTCTACTAGCCTCCTGGCCGTTTGCCTTCTGTTTCATAATAATAATTTGTTATACTGCATTTTTAATTTGTTACATAATATCTAAACACTTTAAATAATAAAATGGATAATTGTTTTAGGCTATGAGAAAAGAACGTGAAAGACAAATTGCTGAAGGAACATTAACTGGGGACAAAAAGTATGTTACTCCCAGAATCGATAGTTACTAAGTGAATTAAAATCATGGATTGTATAATTAATTATGTAATATAGCTGTTTACTGCATTTTGTGAGTTATTAATAATATTCCTGTGGCTCTACATGCTCCATCTATGAGTCTAGTCTGTATTTTTGTTTTTTTATAAAATTTATTTTATTGGGTTTATGATATGCAGTCATAGTGATATGAGTCTCTTAATAAGTTTGTCTTTATCATGCAAACCAGACATGTAATTGCACATAGACATAAAAATCAACCTATGGATAGTGTACCAACAAATTGGTGCACCATCACCGTAGGTTTGAATGCGCAACCTCAGGTTTGTGTCTGTGCTCGCCGTGAATAAACTCTATTATAAGTAAATATAGGAAAAACATTATGAACTATGTATTTCTCTTGGAACTTTATTACATACAGTGATAGGGTAAGTATAACTAATAACAATGAGGTACTAAACCTGGGGGCTTTCATACGAATTTAACAAATTTTCATACAAATTTAGTTTTCGACTTTCTACACACACTACTGTTAAGGCACCTTGACTAAACCCCCTTTACCTAACTTGTGCAATGCAAAGACAAACTGAGATGCAGTCCTTTGTCTCTTTTCATCACCGTGTGAATATAATTTGACAGAAAGAAACAAATGGGTACTAAAGTAATTAATAATTGATTAATACATTTGTATTGTTCAATAGAATTTTATTTTCGTTACAATTCTGGAATTATTATATATCACTTTGCTATTATTTTTTGTTAGGCGCAATGTATTAGTAAAAATCGATTTATAAGTACTATTCATATCTAAAGAAACCCTATGTAGCGACACTTAAAATCTATTATCACTGCTATGAAGTCATATCGTGAATCGCATTGGGTCGAAGGAAGAGCAGCATTTTCCTATAACCTGTTCTTAGATCTTAGGGTATAAACATTTACCTACTTACGATTCACCTTAATTCAAAGGAAGTGAAGTCAGGTTTTTATTGAAGATAAAATTTTAGGCATTAATGCCTATGCCTATCTCGAAGTCTCTAATACTTATGAAATATGTTGGGATTTTTATACTGATTTTTTACTATTGATTAAAAAATAATAATTTAATGTGTTCAATGGATTTTGGGTTATAAAGGATGTATACGCATTATAAGGTGGCTTATAATGCGTACCACAGTGTTTGTATATTTTGAATTTTAAATCATTGTTTAATACTTACAAATTTTAAATAATATTACAAACGTGACAACTATGTGCTTTAATAAATAAGTTTAAAAACCAGAAATACAATTAAAATAGTTTTACAGCGTCCCAAAGATTTGCTTAAAGTTAAATTTACTGGTTAATAATAAAGAGAAATAACGTTAAGTAATAAGTATTTTTATTATATTAAAAAGAAAAGAGACGTCACACGTCAATATCCTTGATGTGTTAATTTGATCCGTCATAGGTGAACTTTAAAATATTTACTGAGACAGTCACCAAGTATTAATTTTGTTATATTAATATAAAAATGTCATATGTATCACCAGCTATACGTACCATTTTTACGGATGTAACTGGGCCTATGTCAGATTTCCAAATGTTGGGACGCTGCGCTAAGCCAGAAGCGGATATGATGGGATGTCTTGAAGCATATGGCTTAGACAGGGGTCTCCGCAAATGTCAGGATTTGATTGACGAATTTTATGAATGTCAAACATTAAAAAAACAGTTCGCAAGATTCGTGGTATGTAATACTGTTGCTTTGATAAGTAATGCAGCCGTTTAAGGTATTTTTGACTACATTTTTATTCTGGTTCAAATAAATATGGCCGAAGTAGAAAGGTATCCGAACGTAGTACAACGTTAACAACTTTTTCTAGGCTATGCGTAAAGAGCGAGAGAGACAAATTGCCTGCGGAATACTGACAGGAGATAAGAAATATGTATCACCAAGAATCGACAGTTATTAGCCAGCTTATTACGTATGCGTTTTTACTAATTTCACAAACATATAAACTTGAAAGTGTTTCGTGAGCTCTAGACGAGTTAGAGATAATATACTTTACTTGCCATCTTAATTTCTTCTTTAACATTCCTAAATGCTATTGGGACTAAGAGTAACATTCATAAAGGAGACCTACTGATTATACATCATATTTCTAAATGGTATTTGGACATACAGAAGTCATAGTTCGTCCTAAAATCTCAACTCTAGATCTTACCCTAATGAGCCTAATCCAATTAATTATATAGCTGACCCGGCGTTTGTTTTGCCATGTATATTATTTCTACGAAATTTTTTTTAGTTCAATAAAAATAACTATACATCTAAAGGGTTGAAAATAAGGGGTTGTGTGTATTTTTGAATATTGTATTATAAGAAAACTAAAAAAATAAACTTTTTATTTTTAAACACGTTTGAAAAATAAATAGTAGCCGATTAACAGGCTCACTGAATATACATAAATGTGACAGGAGAATTTTATATATTAGATATCGAATTCTTCAATCTGTAGCATTTCAATTAAATCTTCATATACATAGATAATGCGTATATATTATTTGTTTGTTCGTTCAATAACTCAAGTTTTTGTGCCCACTTTAAAGTCACGGTCGGTCGTAGTTTTTTATGCGGAATTTTGGCGCCAAAGTACTTTGATTCTCAACAACTCATGATTTCCAAATATGCTGTCGATTGTTGTTTATAGGATGTTCCTTTTATCAGAATTTAATAGGTATACATATTTAAATTTATAAATCAGGCCTTACACTGAAGGTTAAAAAACAATAAGTCAATACAAATAAGTAATCGAACTGTTACGAAATATGTTGTATTTTCTAAAATATCAGTGTTTTTTTCCGTTGTTGACTATTTTATATAATAACCTTCATAAGACTGCAAAACAAAATATAAACCTTAAGTAACGTACAATAATAAACCCTGTATATTCAATGTTAAAGATATCACGCCACCGGTCATAAAAAAGTGTTTGTATAGTACACCAGGTTTAGAGTCCTTTGCTGTCACAATTTGATTAGTTGTCTAGTATATAAAGGGGTCACTGGCCGGCCTTTCCTAACGAAATACCTCCGAAGGTTACATCAGTGATCAGACTCCTGGTTGCCGAATGGTGCGCTGCCCTCTGAAGTTCAAACAAAAACTTATGGAATTTTACTAAGTATTGCTGGCTGTAAACAGAACCTTATTGACGCTCGTATATATTGTGTTGTTACATTTTACTGTATCGTTCAAACGTATGTGAGTTTTATGAATGGACTTTAATATCAAGATGTTTAAGGAACCTGTGTTATCAGAACTTCAATTGTTCGGTAAAGGAAAGATATTGTGACGAAACCAGTATGTGTTAGATATAAATATCGAGGCACAGAAGGACACCTAATTGTCTATAAAATTATCTATCTCACTTAAGGCCCTCTCCCAGCACGAATTGTTGTGTTAGTGTCTCGGGGTGGACTGCGGGGCGCAGAGAGCTGGAGCACTGAGGCGCGCCGGCCCGTAATAACAATTAGTTATGTAAAACATTTAATTAATGTAATTTTATCAATTTTTTTTTCTGAAATGGATTACTTGGATTGGATAAAATATATCGGTTAAATTTCAAAATCATGTTCTATTTTCGTCATAAAATGTATTAAAAGTGTCAAAAATTGGCTATGTTTGGATTTCTTTTCTATCAAGCGAAGTTATTTAAATCGTGTATCAATCTTTCAAAATGGATACATATACTACTCAACTCCACCATATATTTCCAATCGCCCTACTTCAACAAACGATGACGAAAAATGGATAGAACAATGTACTTTTGAGACAAGATTTCTAGACGTATATTCACTATGGTTAGGTATTGTTGAAAAGGCAGATCAAGAATAGTGAGCATAGGCGCATCTATGACCCTGTATTACGATTAAAATAGTAGTTATACTACTATTAATACCTTTACATAATCAAGAATGGTTTAGGACACATAAAGATTTTCTATAATGTGAACGTTGATGATTTTTTTTAGGATATTTTATATAAAAATTATCTGTGTGTATTATCATTAGTTCAGTTAAGTGATAAGTGATTCTGTAACTGATGTTTTTGCTTTTATATAATGTACTGTCGGACCCGACACACGTCTAAAATACAAAATTTTCAAACTGTTTTAAATAAGCTGTAACATCTGGACTGTAAAACAAAACAAAACATCTAAATGTAAATCTAAACCATTCTCGAACAAGAAAAAATCACTATTTGTAATCTCGAATCAAAAGATGTCATCAAAGTCGGTCCAGTTTAGTTACAAAAACACGCACAAAATTCAAAAATCATTTAATCATATTGGTAACACTTTGTACACTTATGACTTGTCTGTAAAGAAATACATATAAATGCTTCTAATTTTACATTTAGTGCCAGTTCTCAAATCAAGGGCGTAGAACGGAACACAGATAATTGTAATACAATATTTTATAAGTAAGCAGTTGTTCGATTGCATTATTTTTGAATTATTTTTTAAGTCAAATAAAAACAAAGTACAATCAAACACAAGATAAAGATAGTGTAGATTTGAGTTTAAAAAAGTTGAGTGATGATGCATAAATGGCAAAATTTAAAATAAAACATATACATTATCAGTTACATATTAAAATATATTGCCGAATCGATGATTCGGTGGTTTTATCAATATGAAATGGATCAATTAATTATACATACGGCCGATTCTGACTGGCAAATAGGTCGTATTTATGGAACATAAAATTTCCGTTACGTTCGTGTCGTGATTCAAAATTAAAAACTTACAAAATCTATTAAAAAGTTAAAGCTTTATCAAAGAAAACTTACATATTTACTTGTATAATACTACAATATACCATAAGCTAGGAAATCCTACTATATAACTTAAAATCAGTAGGGATATGATAATAGGTTACAGAATCTAAACGCGTACAAAGTTTGATCGTGTTAAAATTAACTTTTTTCTTTACCCCTCGTAAAGGGGCAGGAGGCGATGTCCTGGTCCTGATGCTGAGTGATATCGCCACCCATGGACACTCCATGCCAGATAACTCTCGAGGGCGTTACCGATCTTTTAAGAATTGGTACGTTCTTTTGTTGATGGACCCTAAATCGAATTGGTTCTGAAATACTTCAGTCTTTCTAGTCGCACGTAACAACGAAACAGTCACCCACGTAGTCCTGGAATGCGAGGCTGTGGCTAATCAACGTGAAAAAATCCTCGGAACGGTGAGGTCGCTCCGGGAACCCTGTGAAGTGCCCAGGAGACTTCTGTGCTTCTGGAAGGAGCTAGGCTGGCTAAATTAGCCAGGACTCGTACGCACAACGGACCAACCACGAGTCTAATTGCGGAGAAAGGAGTCCTTCTACCCTAACCCTAACCCCTAGTCGCACGTAGTGGAACGTGGCAAAAATTGCCTTAAATAACGCTAAGTTCTGGAACGATCGACGTTGAGGTCATACGGGTGGGATTTCAATGTGCCCAGTATACTGAATTATGTGAAAAATTTCAGTCAGATAATCATTTAATCATACACACACATAATCATTTGCGTTTAAATAAAGTATTATTATTTCATAATTGGCACGTAAAGTGACAAGCCTTTCAATATCGCGGTTTTTTTCCGCGCGCACCGCATAAAATTATTACGATTGGTGAATTTGTGACGTTACTACCAGTCAATGGAACCACACCTACAGTAACGACCGTCGGTATATGCTGTAGACGCTGATAAATATTCTATTTTGAGAGATATTTAGAATATGTGTGGCAGAGAACAACCATCTTGATAACAAAAAAAGCTACCATTTGAGCTTCTTGCAAGCTGTTCTCGTCTATTCTATTCTTTATTTGAACTGGTGTTAAATTTAAATTAAGAAGCATTAAATTTCTATTGAAATTCATAAGGATATGAATATATTATATTTGCACAGGACAGTGCACATGCGCAGATGTTCTTTTAGGTTTAAACAAAATCTAGCTAAATTACGTACCTAAGCCCTCTTAAATTAACCAACTAATCACTCTTAAATCGTTTTTGTTTTAGACTTGGAAAGGTATATGTGGTTATTACTTACTCTATTAAAAGTAAAAAAATAGTTAAAAAAAAAAATAGTGTATGCAAGTTAAACACAACTTAAACGATCGAACATTGCAAATATAAAATAAAAAATAAAAATGAAAGGAACCACAATAAAAATAATTTTCTTGCCTTTATCTTTACGGTATGATTACCGTTGAATTGTTTTTATATTCGTTCAATAACGCGAAATTACTATCTGCCCGTGATAACTACATTGAAATCAGTGGATAGACAGTACAAATCCGTTATATATCGTTTAGTATCTACCTAGTAACTATTAACCACAGTAACTTTGATATATGCAATGTAGAAGTTTACGGAAGTAGAAACCTAGTCTTCTTAAATAATTCTGTCTGTGATGAATAACCGTTGCATAATTTTAAACATCCAAAAAATCGTACAGATGACAGAAATCCATACCAATTTTTGTATGTCAAGATAAAAACTGTAGGAACGGACAATTCACACCTGCAGAATTAGAAATTTAAATGATTTCTCGATCTTGGTTGACCAAGTTTTGCCTTCAAACCAATGATTTTAAATGTAATATCAAATTTTGTATTCTATTGAAAATTGGGACTTTATCTCATTCTATGAATTGGTACGCCTCTACTTTCTTTAGTTGTGTCTACCGCTGTATATCTTTCGACGCATATAAGAAATTCTTAAATTCATTAAGAATGTTTATCGTGATAGTGGATTCCCGTAGCCTCTAGGGAATAGGGCAGACACACTTCTCTGGTTCCAAAGATAAGCCTAAATACGCTTTAAACAATGGCGGACACATTTTTAAACGGTTTTATTTAGCTCACCCCGTTTGTTTTATTCTTGGGTCAAATTTAGTAATTCAAATTTAACCCTCTTCCTGTCAACCGATTAATCTGAAATTTTGTATACACTTTGGATTTTGGTGACAATACAATAAACTAAATAAATAAAATAAAAATAAATAAATATTATATAATATATAAATATATATTATAGATATATATATATATATATATATATCATTATATTAAAAACTGTATCTATTTTATTAATTAAATATATATTATATTTATATTATAGAATTGATTTATTTATATAAACTAACGGGCAAGGAACCTTGCAATAATGAAGCACTAAATGAATTAAACGGAATGCGAAATAAAAACTAAAAACTAGAAAATAAAAATAGGTAAAAAAACTTTTTAAGTTAAACGGTTTTATGTTAAACATACATTGCAATGTTTAAGATAAATGTACTAAAAACCAAAAAATAATAAAATAGATACAGTCCTGGGAATTATAAATATATGCATAGACTAGATTAAAATAAAACCGTAGGGCACGTCAATTGTCTACAATCGTTGATTAAAATGTTTGTTTTGTAATGTTACACTATAATTAGGCAGTTGTTCAACCGACAACGATGGACGTGTGATAAGTAGGGCTAGAATGTGGAAACAAGCTAGCAAGCTCGATTATAAGCGAGTTTTAGGGTTTCATAGTGGTGAGCGGGTAGTACTTTTATCATATGTTTTGTCGATTAAAGACAAACTACGAGCAGTGAAACGATTCCTCGCCAGCCAGCAGTGTGAATGTCCAATGATAAACTAGTTGAAACATCTCTTTTATTTACATGGAGTGTATAACTATTGGAATTTCCATGAGCAAGAAAATAGTAAGTAATTTCCTGACAATCTGCGGGCCAACTGCCTATTTTAACGACGAATTAAACGATTCTTCTATCGCACATTAAGTCGATAATTTGTAGACAATTGACGTGCCCCACGGTTTTATTTTAGTCTAGTCTATGCATATGTTTATAATTCCCACGACTGTATCTATTTTATTATTTTTTGGTTTTTAGTACATTTATCTTAAACATTGCAATGTATGTTTAACATAAAACCGTTTAACTTAAAAAGTTTTTTTACCTATGTATTTTTATTTTGCTTCAAAATCACTGCGTTCGATATATCATGAAATGATTTTTATTTTGCGTAATCATTTCCTATATTGCGAATTCTAAGAAGCTTGTTCCGGAATTACCGGTCATATGTTTGTTATGCAATCGACTAGACTCTAATTTGGGGCCAAAAGAAAGTTACAATTACCTACTAAATATCGACAATGAGGCTTGGCTTGACACTTTTAATTAAATAAATCATAACCCATAATGTTATTCTAAATTTAAAATTAAATTATTTCAAGATAACTATAGATAAGATTTTGTAAACGTTTTCGTTCTATTTTTTTAATTATAACATAATTAGTGACAGACATTTGTATAATAACTACAGACTATTTTTTGCGAATATATGGTTGCACATTGAAATTTCTGAATATGATTAAAGATCGCTTATCAAGGCTAATAAAATAATACTA
Organism: Pieris napi; assembly: GCF_905475465.1. Classification (NCBI taxonomy): domain Eukaryota; kingdom Metazoa; phylum Arthropoda; class Insecta; order Lepidoptera; family Pieridae; genus Pieris; species Pieris napi. The sequence continues at coordinate 13,267,602 of NC_062234.1, forward strand.
GCAGGTAGAATATTCCTCCCGTAAGCTCATAAGCTGCGCTCCAGTTACAATACGAGGTTCACTTCAATCATACCGTGCGCGAATACCGCGAATAAGTCACGCAACACGTGCGGTCTATAATCTATATGAATTTCGAAAATAAAAAAATATTATTTTGACATTTGACATCTGTGCACCATAAAAGATAAAAAAAAATTTTGCGATTTTATGGGAATAAGTTTGTAATACAAGTGACGATTTCATAATATTACATTGGTCAAATAAGATGACGAAAATTTTTATTTGCACCGAATATTGTTTTTATTAAGCCGATGTTATTAAAGTACGTGTGATAATGCGTAAGCTAAGTTATCGATAAGAAATACTATTGTTGTAAAATATTTCCGCCAAAGTCATTGATAAAATGCATTTAAAGATAAATGAATGGTTGTTAATTATTAAAACTTTTGCCTTTTTGCCGGGATTATTTGCGGATACTTCATTTACCAGTTTACCATTAACGGAAGAACAGCTTAAGGGGTTAGCTAATGACGTATGTCATGATATTTTCTACGAACCGGTGAGTATGATTTTATTCTACTAAAATATTATGTATTTTATTTTAGAAACATAGATTTAATTGTATTATATAATCTTCTATCTAAAAAAAATTTTACAGTGATAAAATCGTTGATTCAATAAATGAACCAAATATTTATTTTATTTTAAAATGTAATTATCGGGTACTTACAATTGTATGTACTTAAAAGTACCTACAATTGTATTTGGTTTATTGTACAAAATGCTGCTTATTGCTCTTGTCCACGGGTTACATACAATTTATAGCAAAAGTAATCGTAAATTTGAGAATTAGTTGGCTGATCCTAAAATCTCGTATTTGTGCAATGCGCACCAGATTCTCGCCAAACATCTACAGATTTTATACAAATACGGAATAAAATCGAAGTGGTTAAGCGTTTGTGTACCAATATTTAACCACCTTCAAAAAAGGAGGTAATCAGTTTCATCTCTATATATGTGTTATTGTTGAAATTACATTTGAGTTTTTTAGGCTTTATTTTAATTTTGTATTTTTTTATACAACAGGGGCAAAACGGGAAGAGACCTGATGTTAAGTGATACCGCCGCCCATAGACACTTACATTGCCAGAAGGCTCGCAAGTACGTTTCAATTTTAAGAGATCCACGAATTTCCGGAGGGGGACATAAGGGGGAATATAGGACCTATGTTGAATTTGAAGTCAGTTTGATTTATCTAAATTAGTTTTTAAATCTGTTTGCGCAATTCTTATAAGTAAGACCTTCGCTAGGAAATCATGTCTTGGACATTAGTTACCTTTAAAGGAATGCTATCAATAAAAAAGATTCAATATTGATGTCCATTTGTCCATATCTTAAAATTAAAGCTATTTCGGAAAGGAATATATATTCAAGGTAACAACTGCAGAAAGGTTAAATTTTTCGTGCAAACAAATAATAGACAAATTAAAATTAGGTTTCAAGGTAAATTAAATTTCATGCTTGATGCATCGATTCGAATAGCGATCGTAACGTCTAGGGTTCGATTTACAGGCGGAATGCTAACTATAATAAATTTGCTGGGGTCCGCCTATAGCGGGTGTGAGGAACCGGACGAATAGTACAATTAATCCTATATAATTTTATTTCACATATATATGGAAAAATTAATTTTGCCAACAATTCATTATAATGTGTTTTGATTTGGGAACTTTTTAAGTAAAATAATACCTGTATCAGGGTTCCTTGCACTTCCATAACAAACTTAATAGTAAATTCCATAAAAAAAAATATATATAATTTAATTACATTTTTTTCAAAATTATTTTTGTTTTTTCAACTGTTATCAACACGCCTGAGTGAGTGAGTGGATGGATGCTAGTGAATGAGTGTTTGGGTGCATGTGAGTGAGTGAGGGAGTGAGAGAATGAAATGCTATTAGGTCACAGAAGCATCTCCAACACTGAGTAAGGTGGGTTCATAAGCCAGTCCGTTAATCGTATTTTTTGATTGTAGACAGAGCGGTAAGATATTAAGCAACCTATTTAATCTATTATAGATATAGCCTGAATATTGCGTCTGGCAAAGTCAGCCCTTACTTTTTGACCGAAAACAACATCCCTATATCTTTTTAAAAACAGCCTACTATCATACGGGAGCGCGGTCATACAGCTTTCTAACGAAAAGTCATTGGCTGAGGTGATAATGCTCTTCCGATATCAGAAATGTCTACCCTATTTTATGTTACTACAAAATCAAAACGTAACCACCTCAAGCGACATTTTAAATCAAAGGAGGTTTTCGGTGTTCAATATAAGCTAAATATGACGTGCTTATTATATTCAATATGGTAGCAGTGTATGGAATAAAAGCGGCGACCTTTATGGCTTTGTCAGCTATCTGAGGCAAGATATCGTAATCCATAATGGACTAACATTCACTCTATCACCATAGATTGGGAATATTTCCCTTATAACGATAAAAATTAAACATTGCGTTTTGGATAGTAAGAAATAGGTGAAAATTATAGGAATATTTTAGCGTTACATTTCTTTAATATTTAGAATAACTAGATAAACGTTTTATAAATCTTGAGATCCAGGCAGAAAACTTTACCGCATTATAGCAATCATTTAATTTTATTTTTATGGATATATATATTATTAATGGAAAAGAAGGCAAACTCCCATGGACACTCACATTGCCAGAAGGTTCGCAAGTGGAAGGACTCTTTTCTGGAAGGCCCCTAAGTCGAATTGGTTCGGAAATACTTCAGTGGGCACATAGTTGTAGTGCGCGGCAAAAATTGCCTCAAGAAACGCTCAGTTGTGGAATATGAAATAGTCTAAGATATTATATATTATTATAAAATAATTTTGTCAATTTTAGTTTAAAAAATAGCTAGTGGCGCTATAACCGTCTGGACTTTTATGGATCTGTTAGTAAAACGTTTCGTTACAACTCAGTGACTCTTTATAACTAAAAGTTACCATTACGTGGTGTAAAGTACTGGAAAGTCGAAAATAATATTAACATAAACGCGTAATTCAATCCCCGCCCCGCATCGTAACGTTTTATGGTGGCTGTACACACTCGGCGAGAGCCTCTCGCCGAGAGTCTCGACCGAGAGGACCGAGAGAAGAGCGCAGCCTGTACACACTCGTTACGTTATTTGTATTTAAAACACCGTTAATAATGGACGTGGAAACCGCTGCTGCTGTTTGTCTTTGTGCAATAAGTTATTATAATTTTCTTCACGTTTACCATAAAAAAAAATTACGAAGCCATGGCGAAGAAGAAGATGGTGGATGGTTACTATGCACCGCAACAGAAATAGGTAATTAGGTTCATAAAGTTACGTCCACGGTACGTAGCCATGAGTGAATCTCGCTTTTTCTTTAGTTCCTCAATTGGGATATCCATCGGCCGGCTTATTCGCATCCAAGCATCATGTAGAGATTGTTTATTTTTGTGTCCTACATCCTTCGGATTCCATAACAACGATTCCCTTTGGTAACACTCCAAAAACTCTAATTCGCGTTCGTTAGACCACATTGTGCGATACGTCCTGTCACAACCACAGTCATCGAGCAAGTGATTGAACGAGGGTGTACAGGTCGCTCTCGTTTTACTCGCGAGACCCTTTGACTCGTGCGCAAAAAACCGACAGGCGACCGAGAGAGGCGAGACCGACTGCGAGGAAGCGAGGCGAGACGAGAGCTCTACTGTACACTCTCGCCCTCGGCCTGTCTCGGGGTGTCTCGCCGAGTGTGTACAGCTACCATTACAAGATCACCCCCCTAGGTCGTATGTTCGAAGGTACGACCGAGAACCGCACGCTGAAAAAAATAGAAGAATCAATAAATATCTTAATTATAATAAACCAATTATATTCATAACACTACACTACTATAAACAAAATACTATATAATATGCAGATAGAATGTAATAAGGGCGTAAACAATGCGATAAACAATGTTCATTCAAGGAAATACAAGTTGCATTTTCTTTTGCGGTTTCCCGTATAGGTATTTGTGCCGCGTCCACAATACCAGGTAAAAAGCTGTTAAAAAGCTTTAAACTCGCTATGAATTAGTATTAAAAGCTGCGGTTTGCAGGGCGCGGTACATTTGTGTTTTTACTATAATAGAAAATTCCACGACTTCACCCTACAATGCAGATTTTAATCGTGTCAAAAAAATAAAGACTATTTTCAATATAAATATATTTTTCGCTTCCAAATATCCAAAATACTGTTTAAAGAATTATCTAGTTACGTAAACCATGAGTTCACAATTCACAACAACGATAAATGACGCTAGGTATCTTTAAACAAACAGTAGACTTAATTATTTTAATTGTATCAGATATGGGACAGTATGCAATACAGGGTTAAAGTTCGGTTACCTCACAGATGCCAGTTATATAAGCTAACATACAGTATCTTCACACTTTTTATTTTTATTAATAAAGATACTTGATTCTTAACGTTAAATTTTGCTAGGCCAACAAAAGACTTCTATGAATAATAGCGGCTTACCTTGAGATAAAAAAGTTCTTTGACTTTCTGAATGCCGACAAAATGGTGTACCAAACGTACGTTGTCAGGTAACCGATTCGAAATTGTAGGGAGACCTTAGAAACACACGGGCCAATCTGAGATAGCCCAACATATAACACATAAGACATAATCCAATATTATCTGGGGTTCTAGACAAAAGTGGTGTCGGCGCAAGAAAGCAGTGAACGGCTCCAAATTATTTACCAAATAAAATGTTTTTTTTTCATTAGAGGTTTCAAATTTATTGCGAAGCCAAGTATAGATTCTTTTATTAAGTCTGTTTTGTGGAGGCCCCGTGGCAGTATCCCCTGTTGCCCTCTCCTAATTTTTTTTTTATGTAATAGGAGGCAAACGGGCAGAAGGCTCACCTGATGTTAAGTGATACCGTCGCCCATGGACACTCACACTGCCAGAAGGCTCGCAAGCGCGTTGCCGGCCTTTCAAGAATTGGTACGCTTAAGGACTTGGTCCGAATTGGTCGAACTGATATGTCAGGTATCCCAATATTAAATAGGATTACTATCACAAGACAATTTTCATGAAAATCAATTGGTACCGCGACTCACTTGTCTCGGATTTGCATTGTTGCAAGCAATCGAATATTTTTTATATAATTTAAACAATGTACACAATCCAGACAATAAAACAAAAATTGTTCTTATGTAAGTAAAAAATTATGTTTTGTACAAAATAACCCGTTGAGGCGTGACCACTAAACACTTGACACGGTTTTTTGTTCGAATGCCCGATACTTGGGTTATTCAACTCCTCATAACTTAACAAAGACCTCTGTTTATCTCAATTAAATTTTTTGCCACTTACCGATTATAATTAAAGTTTAATCGCACGTATTTATTGATCATCAATTTGTGCGACTGTTTTGTTGTTGAAGATTTGATCATAGGTTTTAAATTAATATACTATCTTATCATCTATTTACGAAATTATTTTTGTATTTTCTTAACACTAATATTAAATACGAGCCTACTCCTCCCTCAAAGGCCGGCAACGCACCCACTAAAATGGGTGTCTATGGGCTGCGTGGACTACCCTTTTTGGTCGTCCCGCAAGCTCGTTTGCCCCCCTATTATATAAAAAAAAAAAAAAAAAAAATCGAGAGAACTAGCGTTTGCGTCAGGGGGAGGAGCGGTCACACAGTCAAAGTTAATATGGTTCTACTGGACACATAGCAAAAAGGGAAATAAAAATTTGTTGTGGGCAACATTTAAATGATTTTGATACGTTTAATTTTTATTTATGTCTTTAGCATTAATGATCATGAAGTTTATTCGTTAGATACTACTTAAAAATAAAACCATACATCCCTCTGATTTACTCAGGACCTTTATCCTGGGCAACTCTTCCTCTGGGCTTCTTCTTCCGCTCTTGAATAAGGCAATAAAATCTCTTTAGATACGTTCTAGTTAGTATTTTTTTTTAAATACACGCTTAATTGAGACAAGTCTTGTATAAGAAAGAACCACGAAACTCCTTAATTATTATAAAGCATAGGAATCAATTAATACTTATTTGGCACATGTCTACATATACCTATACATTACACTGATTTAAAGAAATGAAATACTATAGGTGATGAGTTATTTCGGTGTGTTGATTTGTTGATAAACAGGTGATGTGGAGGTGACTCAATCACGGATTGAGCACGCGCTATTAACATCAACCGTTAAAGTTTGTTTATTTCGCTTAAAAGTCCTATGGAGCGTGGGAAACGTTTCTGATGTAATTTTTTTCAGTAATATGTCGAAGACGATGTCTCAGTGGCTTAGTTCAGTCCGGTCGGTCTTGGGTGAAACGATGTTACATCTGAATAAATAGTATAACGGAAAATAATCATTTAAAAAAAACGAATGTGAAAACGTTCTGATGAACAAAATAAATATTGGTTGTTTGTAAAGTAGGTTTACGATCGAGATGTTTACGTGATAACGTCTTATTGGTGATATAAGTTTTTGGGAAGTAAGGAATTAATGAAGATAACAATTTTTTCAAATTTTAAATTACATCTATCGTTTTATTCACACTTTTGATGATAAATTTCGGGTGTAAAATGACAAGTTTACTTATTCGACTATGATATACATTTTTCTTCATACATTCACGGAATGACTGGCAGCGCTCGAGATGAGACGGGAGATCGGTCCGTCTCTCTCTCGTTATACCTGCGATCGCGCTCGTGAGGTTTTGGTGTGACACAAGTTTCTGAACATGTCACCCGACTAAAACGATTTTAAAGACGTTATCACGTCAAAAGAGATACTAGTGGAGTACTACTAGTGGTGTACATATTTTTTCAAGTGTGGAGGGCAAAGGATGTTTTTAAGTTGAAATGTAAAACGGGTTACATTCATTATTTATATAAAAGTTGGGTACAGAATATGTAATTTGACAAGATCAATAATTCATATTAACCTCACCAAATGTTTATTTTCAGAAAGCAGCGGCATGTACGAATAAATTTTTTGGTATGTTTCAAATTTTTTACACGATTTCTTTTCTATATTCAATCTTTCTGGCGCTGTGAAACTAATATGTGAATTTCTTAAGGAACACGCTACGAAACAAAAACAGAACCTCCCTCTGTGCAAGTAAAATGCAGAGCAGAACAAAAACTCACCTTCGCAGTGCCACAGTCCAAAGATTGGCAGCTCGTGGTTTTAATACCTGAAGAAGTTGACATGATGGAGTATGTAAGTACCTATAGAACTACGAAAAGTTTACAGCGGTTAGAAACATAGTATTCAGATTTTCGAAATGAAATTAATTCAAAAGTTACCATTTTTCAAAATACAGAACATACACCAAAGCAGCTATCAAATGTGATAACTATTTTATAATATAATTTTTTTCATCACCACAGCAGTAAGTTAGGTGACGGTTGTTGGAGAGATGTTCAAATAAACGAATCACTTTGTTTGAAGCTTAGTGGCAACTACTAAGGTTCAGAACAAGATCTTATAACTAACATAAACTTAGGGGTAGGGCTTGCGTCGTTGTACCAAAAAACCAATGAGGTAATTTATTACAACCAAAATATTGTAGAATTTTTTGGATGCAAGTGGATAATCGTTAAAATTTGCTATGAATCGCTTTTTATTCTATATTACTAAGGTTATGATACATAACTCGGGGGTCATATTACCTTTATGTCATTTCTCTAGTACAGCAGCCCAGGTTGGAATTCTGAGTCCCAACATATGAATTGTTTATACGCAATAGACTCCTGTGGGCGATAGATCGAACCGCAAGAGTCTTTGTTGCCAACAATTCGAACGCGTGTTTTCCTCGGTTTTTTTCAATTAAAAAAAACAGTGGCGTTCCTCATATTTAGGCCTAGGCCTCAGATTTCTATATCTGTTTCATGATCATAATTTGTCAATCTAATAGGAAAGTAGGTATCTAAGGATCAACCTCCTGTGCCTGACACACGTTGTCGACTATTTATATCTAAGGCAAGCTGGTTTCCTCACGATGTTTTTCTTCGTCGAACGAATGTTACGAAAGGAAGTTCATTGGTGCACAGCCGGGGATCGAACCTACGGCTTCAGGGATGAGAGTCGCACACTGAAGCCACTAGGCCAACACTCCTCCAAACCTCCAATTAAATACATAGCTTTATCCTGAGTGCAAAAGGGGACGGCGAAACCAAAATAGATTCATTGACTGCGTAGTGCGTCTTGAACAACTGTCAAAACAACCGAATCAATCAAACAACAGGAAATACACATTTGTTTACTACTTTATAGGTCTACATCGTCTACAGTCTACACGTGTGGTCATCATAAGTCCATATGGTTATTATTGCGTCGTTTTGATTGCAATTTATTTTTAATTTTGTATTACTGAAGTTTTTGTTTCGTTTTTGTGTTTACTGGTACGAATTAAATATTATATTGTGTTGGATAGTCTATTTATCTAAGGCTATATGCTACGACCGATTTGACGTCGTTAAATCCGCGAGGCTATGTAGCATACCAAGCTACGCTTCAGCCTTGCGATTCTGTAACTCACTTTTCGAACTCTCACAGCGGTTTTCGCCGCGGCGGTCGCGCTCAAATCAGTCGTGATGCAGTCATTTTACGATTTGGCATACTGATAAACAATAAACTACAAGCTCCGTGCGCTTATCAAGACGTAATGTGAAATTTCTTAACAGAATACCATGAGATTCCAAAAATGAAAATAGTGCGAGGTGAACTCAAGGGTTAACAGAATCGCACGGCATTTGACATAAATTCATAGACTTATTACAATAAGATCTTTAAGATAAAAGTTGTAGAGGTTTAATATTGTCTGTGGTTTACACGTATACTACACATTGAAGTAAAACTTATGTAAATAGACTGTATAGATAAGCGAGAAACTACTGTATTAAATTCGCGTTTATATCAGTTGAAGAAGTTCACAAAAGCAGTTATAATAAAGAATTGAGGTTATGGGCTAGTAAATAAAACAAAGGTACTTTTAAACTTCACATAGTTGTTAAATTTGCCACATATATTAATTTTATCTTGATGATATCTTGTCCAGAGTAAACATTTCTATTCCGAAAAAGCTGCAACGATTTACAAAGCCTCCTTTTAGAATTAAGTGTGCAAAATCGAATCTGGGTCAGAATGCTCCATTAAATAGACCTTTAAGGAGTTATAATTCATAACGCTGAAATTGATGGTGGTATTGGACCGCAGGAGGGGGGGGTCCGTAAATTCCCCCAAATAGATATTTGTTCAAACTCCTCCACAATTCTCAAAAAGTTAGCGGCTTACCTGATTAGTATCATTTATCAGAGATATTCAATTAATTTTGGAATGTTTTTATTTTATCTTGATTTAATTATTATTTAGTGTTTAAGCTTCATAATAATTAGAATGTTGTATGCGCCTATAATTGGGGTTGCACTTGGCTTGTGTTTGTGTTACATGCATGTTGAATAAATAAATCCCTTTTTAGTTTATATTCAATGCGATGGAACCTGCAAGAGAAATTGGGTCTATTTATACACCGCCTGGGGCTTTTACACTTTGGTCGGCACTGCTAAATGATACCGGGAGTCCCTCTATTTGGAAGAAGAGTCCCATATTAGAAGCCTGGAATGACACAGTTGCTGACGTTGAGGAAAGGAATTACGTTGTTAATTATACATTTTTATTTGACAAATTTGATAATGCTACGGCGGATCTTGACGTGAAATTAACATGGAATGCGACGGATCGTGAGTATTTGTACCTCGAATTATACTTTCTTTCCATTTATCTTGTCGGAACCACTAAATTAATTTAAATTTTTTTAGCAAGTGATTCCTGCTTCGAGGTTTACAATCGTTGCAACAGTAAGACACTTGGGAACGTATTGCATAGAAGTATAGGGGTGAGTGTAGTGATAATAATATACAGGGTGGCCAAAAAGTCGTGGATAAAACGCAAATAGGGGATATATGTGGTCATCAGCTGCAAAAAATTGTTCTACGGGAGGCCTCTAAGCTCAACCCCTGCAGAGTTAGAATTTATTTTGCGTTCTTATTTATTTATTTATTATTATAAGTAGAAAATTGACTTTTTTACTTATTCTTATTAAAATCCGAAAAAATCTACATCCCCTGTATCTTTTTCAAGTCAAATGGTTTTGTCCTCGTCGTTCTTATAGCTCGTAAATATATGACAGTAACTCCCGTCCGAAGTTTCCACAGCGTGGGCAAGATTTTGTGCGACCTCTTAAGTTATAATCGTTATATTAGTAAATTTACATAAAACCATAATGTGTCATATCCAATCCTTAGAAATCACACGATCTATTGGTTAAAAAATATATTGTTTATTATTCTAGCCAGACAAGAATAAATCTATAATAGCAACCGTGCCGCTAGATGACAAATGCACTATACTAGTGAAGGGGAAATATGGAACTACGAAATTTCAATATCAAACTCCGTCTTGTTATGACCTACCTGGATGCAAGTATTGTGAGTATCTGAGACTATTTGATACATTATTGACTGACTTGTAATCGTGCTTTGTTTCACGTTTCTCACTTCATAATTAAGGTCAATAAAAAAAAAAACTCAGTTTTGTATCGCGCAACTCGGACATACAACGACCACTATTTAAGCATGGACTTGTTGGAGCTATCGTGGATTATGCTTAAAAGAAGTATTAAGAGTATCCATTGCACTAAATAACTTTCACACTATACAGACAAATCATGTATTACTTAGTTAAATGTATTTAGTCATTTTTATTGGTGTTTTCCTTTCGTAAACGTTTGAACCCTTTTTCTATATATTATGTATTCCATTTTTGGTAATATCTTTAGTATAATTGTTATATATAATTTATGTAGCCTGTAGGATTTCTATTTTACGCCGATACAGAATTGAAAGTTCTTCATTGTGCATTTAACAATACAAACATTGTTTTGGCATATATATAATATTCCTTATATTACAGTATTAATATCGCCATTAAAATAAGGGTTGTGGTAGAAGAGTGAAAAGTTATATATATATTTTTTATCGGCAATAAAAAAATTGGATCGAGCCACCACTTTATATAAAAAGAAATTCTATTCTTAGACCTCATGAATGTACACAAAAAGCCGTATCGGATGAGTTTTGTTACAATTATTATTTATGTATAAATTACTTATACTTTGTTCTCTTTTGCCTAATCACATAATTATACTTCTGTACTTTATGTAATATTTTTGAGTCGTTTCTACTTTAACATATATATTGCTATACACAATTACTACGAAAGCAGTAATTGTGTATAGCAATATATATGTATTTATGTAATGTATTTTCTCCGCCACAGTGCCTGAAAAACCGGAAAATGTAAAATTAACGGCTAAAGAAAATGGTGATTCCTGGCTTGTTAGTGTCAAATGGAGGCAACCGAAGCACCCTCCCTCTTACTACAATGTTACACTTAGAGCAGACAAAGTATTCACTATAAAGGCGTCCAATGTAAGTATTATTTTGTAATACTTATCAACATTTTCAAAGGAAAATTATTAGAATAAAAACCGGTAGCATAGTTGATATATAATTCATCACACATTTGATTTTTCTAGAAATTATTGAGATTATTGAAAAAAACAGTACATATGTACAAACAATATACACAGTACATATGTACTATGTACATTGATACGTGTTAAGATAGGTATAATGCGACCTGTGAACTCTCGTATGTTGGATTTGACATAAGGATATAGTAGTTCACGGTAAGTTTCGGCTCTGAATCTTACCTTTGCAGACAGTTAGTCTGTGAGAATATATTTGGGTTTTTCATGCAATAAATTTATATTAAAAACAGCGGACATAGATTGTTATCTATAGTATTTAGTAAAATGACACACACACCCCATCAGACACAGAAGACTGCCTTAAAAGTAATCAAATGGAATGTATTTTTTAAAGAAATTGTTGATGCTCAAATCCCAATAATATTTAGTGTTGAAAATACCAATTGCACCAATGCATCGTAGTGCTTGTGTGTGAAAATAGCCGAGGGATTTGTCAATAGATCCATTAATTCTGGGAATTCAGTTTCAATGTTGCAATGCATTATAACACACTTTAATAAATCACATCCTATGATGCATATCTATACAGGGTTATTGTAAATTCGCATAATTCCCTTTAAGGGGTGATAGGGACATATGCATTATGCAAAAATGAACCATTTTTGAGTTATTCAACTTTAATAATTCATTAAAAAAAATATCTTAGTTTTCTTTTGATTTATAAAAACTATTCAACACTATTTTTTATATTTATTTAAATTACAATTATCAGTCCACGGTTATAAACGTGAGATGAAAAACGATATTATTTCAATATTTGTTAAGATTTGTTTCCAATACAATGCCTTTAAAATACAATAACGTTAAGGAACTTGGCCTGCGGATTATTTAAAAAAATAACCGTTTACTTAGCTCTCCAACAATACATAACAACTAGGAACTTATTTTAAAGAAACTGAAGAAAATAATGTTTACTTAGCTCTCCAACAATACATAACAACTAGGAACTTATTTCAAAGAAACTGAAGAAAATAATGATTACGAAGGAAGCAGGCGGAAATTCGTATACGAAATAAACTTTAGGTCGTTATTTTAAAGAATCCATAAAATTAATTGAAAATTGTACCAAACTGTAAAGAAAAGAAAAAAAAATTAGAACCAACCATATGAGGTAAAAAATATCACAAATAAACGGTTGCATAGGGGTAAGAGGTTGTGCATCCAAAGATTAGGCCATTTGACACCTGCTAACTCAAATACATCTCTAAGTATATATTAGTGTATATTTATTTATGAGTGTGTATATGAGATTATAGTAAGAAGATATATTAACATTTACAAAAAAAATACATACATAATACATACATAAAAATAAATACATACATAATAATTTTAAACTTTCAGTTGTCATCTGAAGCAAAGTTTACGAATGTAACCGGCAGAGGATATTATAACGTAACTGTAGATGCGATTAACGATATTGGTCACGCTGTTACCTTCCAGAGAAGTATATTTCCGCGTGAGTATGATTTACATTATTTTATAACACTTTTTAAACTATTTCAAAAAGTAAAACTCAGCCAGCCTTGACTATATGTTAAAAATCATAAATATAAAATAAATAAAAAAATAATATATGTTACTTATTATTGTAGTGATCTACCTACTTTTGATAAATTATGACGTACGAAAATATACGATTTGCGAACACACATAATGCTTGAATATCAACCCGCACAGACGCTATAAATAATTAAAACAATGTAATGAGTCCGATTATTTTTTTATCAAAATTAAGATAAACCTATAAACGCTATTTCTATCTGTCCAACAATGTTAATTAAAAGCAGTTTACGTTTTCCAATTTGATAAATTATGTACAGTTGTCACGAATGTTCATTAGTAAACAACTGTTGTAGAAAGGAGCAAATGCCGTAATGAATTTTTAATAAATGTGTACACTGAAAATCGTTTAATTAACATTTCGGTTTAAATTGTAACGAACATATGAACTTATACTTTAGCTACCGTAGGAGAATATAGGCAATAGATTTTTAGAATTATATTGTTTCAGTGGTTGAAGAGTCGGCGTCAGTGAGTTTGTTGATTGGTGCTTGGGCTGAAGTTATCGTGATATCAACAATAATTGCAACGTTTTTTGTATGGTGGAAGCGACAGCGCGACATTAAGAAAAGGAACATGTATTTTCCGGTAAATAATAAAGCCTGTTTATTCCAATCTTTACAAATGTTGAAAAAAGTTTAGCTTTGTTATATGTTTTCTTGTTTCGATATCCTAACTTCTTTCAGTACCATTGATCGGAGCCCTTTCACAGGTAACAGGTTCTCCAGCTGTTTCCAAATATCTCTTTCATATCTATCCATCTCATCATATATTATCCATGGCTTTCTTTTTCCATTCGCTTCTAGTTACGTTAATATATTTCATAATTATTTTAATAAAAAAAATTTTTTTATGGTCTATTTTATTGTAAGTTAATTTTGTATATAATACTGCTTTTTTAAAATGAAATCCAATTACAGTCTATTACTCATTATGGTAGGGGAGCCCAAGAGGGGATTTCGGGATTTACTAAAGCGCGGCAGATTAATATATAGGTGGATACCTTGTACCCGGTTAAGTACCTCCACAAAATATGAGGCCCATATATAAAGCCGCACGTGAAGGAGACAGGATCAGTTTAGTAAAAAAAAATTGACCATCAGAAATTCCCGAGCGCGTCAGATTAAGGTAGGGTGAGTTAATTACATCCTAAAAAGTGTATATTCCACTAATCTGACAATTTGAGAGTGACGGAAAAAAAGGGGAGGGCAACAAAGTTGTAAAAAAAAACGTCATCTCGACATTCTCGAGCGTAGCTAATATTTTTTTTATTTTGAAGGAAATAATTCAAGAATAATGAAAAATATATAATCTGACGATTTCCGCAAGCCGAAATAACAAAAATTCGTCGATAAAGTTAAATGCGTGCAGCTGCGTGATGCCTACATTTCCTTAAACCGATCGGAATCTACTAAACGGTGTTCTAAATATTTCCCTCAAAATTACATTTCCTGTGAATTTGAACCGATTCGGACCGATAGATTTTGAGAAATTTTGAAAAATCTTAAAAAAATAAGAAATATTTTTTTTTAAAGTGGTTTCTTTATCGATCAACTTCAAAAACTAATCCGCCTTTGAGCTTGAAAAACCACGTCGATCGCCACCAAGCTGGTCAAAAGCGGTTGATTCGTTCGAGAGATATCGTACACGAAAGAAACCCGAAAAAGTGTTTTTTCGGGATTACTCCGAAATTTGTGGTTCGATCAATTAAAATTGCTTGATCCATTCAAAAGTTATTGCGGTTTGCAAATTCCAAAAATAGTGTTCTATGAAACTTCTATCAGACTTTCGAGCTGGGAGAGCTCAAATGCATAGAAATGTTATTTCTTTGAACTCAGCGAGCTCAAAATATCAATTTTAAGCGCCCAGGAATGGAATTAGCGGGAAGTTGCAGGGATGGCCCTTTAGGTGAACCGTTTTTCTAATTTTTTTTTGTCAGATCAGGCGAATCCCTCTAGATAATCGTCAGATTATGAGACAGTACGTTTAGAACATAAAGATGAACCACATATATCTTAATCTGACGCGCTTGAGTATTTCAAAATTGCGATTTTTTTTTGCAAATTAAGAAAATGGCTGTGGGTTTGCGTCCCATCGAAATCGTCAGATTAGTGAATGAGAGATTTTTTTTGGTGCACTAAACACTCCCTTAGAAAATTTGACGCGCTCGATAAATTTTTTTTTTTAAATTTTCAACCCTTAAATACAACCACCCGCATCATGCAAACGATCAGATTAACATACGTACATTATTAAAAATACGTAGGGCATAGATGCTATCAATATCTGACGCGCTCGAGGATGTCCATGCAACAGTTTTTTTTTACATATTTAACTATCTATAGCCGCTTCCCCCACCGATGAAAAGGAATTTATCATATAACATTTTTTTCTTCTTTTTATCTAAGCTTTGCATCCCAATAGGTCTCTACGACGCTCGAGTAAATCCCCATTTAGCATCGTGGGCTCCCCTACCATTAGGATAAATACAAATTCCAATTTTGATATTGTTTTGTCATATTTTTTTGTAAACTATATGAGTTTAATTTGCGTAAATAAATGACAGTTAGACATATGTAATCGAATGATAATGGTATTTTTAGTAATTCAGCAATTTGATAACAGGGCGTTAGGGAAAAAGTATTAAAAGACGGCGAGTTGGAGATCTGTTGCGTAGAATCCGGTTCGGAGGAGCAGTGGGAAGTGAAGCCTGAACGTTTGCTCCTTCATGAGGTTATTGGCGAAGGCGCTTTCGGAGTTGTGAGAAGAGCAACCCTGTCTCCTGACGATAAGATTGTCGCTGTGAAAATGCTGAAAGGTAGGTAGCACATAGTGTACAACCCAAGGCTGTACATTTTGCTCACTCAGGCTTTCTTAGTTTTATAAGCGTGACGATTTCCTAAATCGTCGTATATACGCCCCGAGAGTACAGCCAGACGTAGGCACTCTTT
The DNA here is from genome assembly GCF_905475465.1 of Pieris napi. Lineage (NCBI taxonomy): Eukaryota > Metazoa > Arthropoda > Insecta > Lepidoptera > Pieridae > Pieris > Pieris napi. The sequence goes on from NC_062234.1 coordinate 13,283,796, forward strand.
TTGACTGTTACACAGCAATTGACATTTCATTATTTCGCTTATATTCTATTGTTGTAGGCGAGTGGTTAAATAGAGTAATATAAGTATAAAATCCTCTATTCCTCTATATTATAGCACCCCGTTGACAGGACGTCCACATAGTATAATATTTTTATTATTTTAAAAGTATCTAGGCGGTTTTATTGCAGCTTTTATCGTCTTTTTACGGTTTTGAGATGGAAACATAACAGTGTTATTAATATCTTTGGTTACTTGTCACGATGGTTTTGGAAATTGCGCTTATTTTTACTAAATTTAATATCTTTTTATTAAAGATCTTTTACGTTAGATGATTTTTTTGTTAGTAAATAGATTAATGTATGACGAATATATAACAATGTGTTACTAATAGAACATTTTTAACTTTGTTGACTGTTCTTATAATATCAAAAGCGTTCATCGTTGGTGTATTAGATTTAAACTCCCTAAAGTTTGTATCACGGAGTAAATAAATAAGCATGGTGGGAAAATATGTATTCAAAAACAACCATACTAAAAAGATTTCTGCGAGTCTGATAATATATTAGAAAAGACAAGCTGAGTTTTTATCAAGATTTTACCTTGAACAGATTTTCCCTCAGTAGAAGAGATCAGGTCGTTCAGGGCTGAGATGGAATTGATGAAGAGTGTCGGGAGTCATCCGCACGTTGTAAGCCTAGTGGGCTGCTTCAGGGGACGGAAACCCTTCATCATTGCGGAGTACTGCAGCAGGGGAGATTTGCTTACTTTTCTTCGGTACGTATATACCTGGTGACTAGAATATTAGACTTAATTGGTTTTCGGCCAACAGCATGTAAAAAGATCCTAATATAACATTTTTTGATTATGTAAGGAATAAGAACAAACGTTTATTTTCTTGTTTATTTACATAATGTAAAAGATTTCGCGGTATGTAAATTAATCGATAAAAGTCTGTTAAAACCTACAAAATAAAATAAATCAATGGCGCTACAACCTTTTTAGGTCTGGGCCTCAGATTTCTGGATCTGTTTTATGATTGTTTTTATCTAAAAGGTGATCAGCCTTCTGTGCTTGACGCACGCCGTCGACTTTTTGGGTCCGGTTTCCTCACCGTTCGAGCGAATGTTAAATGCGCAAGTAGAAAGAAACTCCATTGGTGCACAGCCGGGGATCGAACCTACGACCTCAGGGATGAGAGTCGCACGCTGAAGCCGCTAGACTAACACTGCTCTATTAAAACCTAAACTAAATCAAATTTAATTTCCCACGGACAAGCAAAAAAGCTGGGGCGGCAGCAAAGCAGACGGAAAATAATAATAAACGGCTCAAATATAACAGTCTTTCCTCCAACTTCGATTTTGTTTCCTTTGGAGTAGAGACTCTGGAGACGTGGGGTTCAAGTGTACAGACGCTAATTATAAGTTAAAGTTGGCGCCTGGTAGATAGTACCGGTAACCCCAGAGCTGATGCTTTCCTAGCTCAACGAATAGGTATCGCAATACAGCGAGGAAATGCTGCCAGCGTTAAACGAAAGCGAATGCCACAGGGACCAAACTTTTTAATTATCTTCATTATTACTATGGAGGTTAAGAAAATTGTAGATACTTTAAATTAATCTAGATTATTTTCTTTAAAAATAAATTGAGACGCAATTTTTTTTATAATAATTCAACAATATAGTTTATTTAAAGCTATCTGGTCATAATTATATTTTCCCTGTTTTGTTTTTTCTCGTCATTTTTTGACGCACTTTTCCAGATGCTCCTGGGACCTAATGGTAACACGACGCAATGCAAACTACAATAACAATGAAGAACAAGATTATCGAGACATCAAAACCAAGGATTCCCAGCTCGTAATTAACAGACTTTACGACCTACAGGGAATTTGCGACACGGAACTAACAGTTTTAGACCTCCTTTCCTTCTGTAGACAAATCGCTATGGGCATGGAGTTTCTGGCCTCGAATCGAGTAGTTCATAGGGATCTGGCAGCGAGAAACATTCTGGTAACTGCGGATAGGACCCTGAAAATAGCAGATTTCGGACTTTCTAGAGACGTGTACCAAGAGAACCAGTATAAACAGAAGGGTAACGGGAAGATGCCAGTTAAATGGATGGCCTTAGAGTCACTAACGCATAGGATTTATACAACGCTTAGTGATGTGTAAGTTTCTTTTCTATACTTATATATATTTTTTTAAAGATTTCATAATCAAACTCAAACTCAAACTCAAAATATCTTTATTCAAGTGGGTAACCAAGTACACTTTTGAATTGTCAAGTTAAATTAATCGTAAATTTACATTTACTACCAGTTCCCAAGTCAAGGGCGTAGAGCGGGTAAGAAGAACTTTCCGCCACTCTTTTTAATCGCCAAGTAATGTCATACAAATTGTTTGGACTGGAGCAAATCAATCCCAAGGATTAGGATCATTTAAGTAGTCCTCAAATTTATAAAAAGCTTTGTTGATTAATTTTCGTTTAACGAGGGCTTTGAATTTATTCAGTTATAATTCTCTAATTTCGCTTGGGAGTTTGTTGTAAAAACGAATACAATTTCCATATAAGGAGTGGTTTATCTTTTGGAGCCTGGTTGGTCGTACACTCAGATTAGTTCTATTTCGCGTATTAACTTGATATATTCACTTGATAAATAAGTTTTTTATCTTTTCCTTCAATATTTTTATTACCAGTTGGTCATTCGGTGTGGTAATGTGGGAGATTGTGACCGTGGGCGGTGCCCCATATCCGTCAGTGGGTGCTGCTCGACTACCTCGGTTGCTTCGAGCCGGGTACCGCATGCCCAAACCTTCTAATTGTTCGGCTCAACTGTAAGTGCCTCTTTCATTTACATGGGTATTTTATTTATTTATTAGTAATCTAACAGCTAACATACATATTATGAAACAAAACACTTAGACAATATACAAAGCCAAAACAGATTACATAGATAAATAATATCTTATATGAAACAGAAAACATACGTAGATTAATAGACAAAAAGAAAAAAAAAGAAAAGAAAACTGAAATGTAACATTAAACAAACGACAATTAATACTTAATATTTCAAAGAAAAAAATTGTTACTGCTAAACAAAGTCAAAGTATTCCCCCCTTTTTAAATATTTCCTAACATCCTCTTTGATGAGTTGGAAAATATCAACATCTTTATAATTAGTCATAGTTTAAACAGCTTCATTAATTTGAACCCGATTTATACATCTTATAAGACCAATGAGAAATGAATTTATATATATTTAGTCGATTCCGTGTTGAAATTCATCTTTTACAGCTATGAGGTAATGCTATCCTGTTGGAATGAGCGACCCCGATCCCGCCCTACATTCACGGAGCTGCATCGCGCATTGGATGGTTTATTATGCGCCAGCGCACACCACTACCTCGATTTACAACTTCCGCCGGAACCGGCGTACCCGCGACCTACGACACAAAGATACGTACGAATGATTATGCGGTAAGTTCTGTTTTAGCCTTCTTTTTAAATAAGAAAAATCCCACAAACCCGAGTATGAGCTGACCGGACACACGTCTTATCAACATCAAACATATTAATATACAAATTTTCTTTTTTTCCTTCCCTAACCTTCTCCTGACAATGATTAATAACAAAAAATGAATTAGCAAAATTGTTCCATCCCTTCACGCGTGAAGCGATGACCAATTGAAATTGAGATTCATTTTTATATATGTACATATATAAAAATGAATCTCACATAAAAACTATATATAAAAGAACAATGACGATGAAAGAAGCGTATTATGTGAAGATTTTGCAACTTTCAGAAAACACATTTTTATGTATATTATGAAGAACAACGAAACTCACGTGTTCTAACCAAATTTAATTACGAACTTTCAAATACAAATTATAAATTTTTCAGAGGCAAGTGGCCGTGGACGAACCGCTACCATCGTTCTCTCACAACCAAGTACGCTCCCGCTGCAAATAATTAACTAACGACTTCTAATACTATTATAGTTTTTGACAAATTGACACGAATGCCGTTGCCTATAGCTCTGTTATATGTTCATATATGCGGCAAAAATTAAGAAAATTGGTTCTAAAGACACTTTAACCCTCATGAATAAAAGGAAAGATTTTGCTTTACAGCATTTACTTTTACATAGAAATTTAAAATTGTCTATTAATATTTCGTCTGTACACCGATTGATCCGACCAAATACGGATGTACAGAACGTTACTTGGGTATAACCAAGCCCTCTGCATATCACATTATAGTCGTATAACTTAATTCATACGAAACGTTTAACACTGTTTGGACTCAGGCGTACGTTTTTTTTTAATTATATATATATATTTAAATAAACGTATCGGAGCAATATCGCTTGTGTCAGCTGCCATTGTCATTATAATTTAATAATATCAAAGTCAAATTAGTTCGTAGTAGATTTTCCAATACAATAAAGACTATGTAATTAGTACAGACTATCAAATACTCGTTAATTTGTAGACCTAATCAAATTGGCAAATTAAATATACAATATAACGGTTTGGTTGGACTAATTTGACTTAGATATTGTCAGCTGCCATTGCTCCGACATATAACTTAGCATTTGATTGTACATAGGTAGTATTAATTAAAATGTTCCTATGATCTCGGTATATCAATAAGGTTGTATTTTTATACTGTGTAGTTTTAAGAATTGACTATTACAAACAAACTAATAGCACTATTTTTATTACTTACTTACGTATTGACTTATTTGATAAAATATAGTTTAAGTTATTCTGTAACATAGGTTATATACATAAGTGATTCGTGTAATTATTGATTAAAATAGTTGTGATGTATTTTAATTATTGTAATTATTTTTTCAATAAACAATATAATTTTCTCCAGCCTTCACTTATATCCTTGTACTTACCCAAAAAATTAATATTTCAAATGGCTTGATGCTTATTTAGGAAAACCCCGATTTTTTTTATTAAAAATATAATGGTAATTTACTACATCAACTAAAGTAGATTGAATTCACGGTTTTATTCTTACTTTTCTTGGTTATAAAATAATGCAGATGATAAACTAAAATGTAAATACATACATGTTTCATAAAATATGATATTACTGATCTGACCATATGCACTAAATAATATATATATAATAGAAATAAAACAGCACTATTACAATTATCGTTTAATATATTACTATACATTGATATTCCTTAAATCTACATATAAAAATATTAAATATCATTCCATAGAACAAAGGTTCTTCCAGCTTTCTTTATCACCCTTCTAATGCTTTAAACATATTTACACTAATACAAATTCTTAAGCAACAAATTCAAATGTGTTTTACAACAGAGCTTTATGACTTCAACAAGACTGCTTCATTAATACTTTGATTTGCCGCGAATGAGTTTTAGTGTTGCAATGCACAAAAATGAAATGTGTCAGTCTTGCTTTAACGGTCATGTTATCGTTTGCGATGTTATTTTTATATTTCCTTAATGGTGCAACGATAAACGAACACAATACTATTACACTATGGTCAACTAGAACGGTCAATTGTCAATACGGAATGTCAGCATAAAAAACTTTTTATTCTCACTTTAATTTACTTTTTACAACACATTTCATTTCAAACATTATTTTATCATGGGACGTCGAGGCAAAGGCGACGCCCCTATCACCTTGCTGTCCGTCGTTCCACAATCGAGCGTTTCTTAAGGCACTTACGCCTCTTATGCGGCACAACCTCTATGTGGAACCGGCAGTTCGTCGATGTATTACCGCACCAATCTGAATTAGGCTCCATCAAAACATACTAATTCTTAAAAGGCTGGCAACGCACTCACGAGCTTTCCGGCACTGTAAGTGTCCATGGGCGGCGGTATTATTCAACATCAGATGAGGCTCCGGCCCGTTTGTTATATAAAAGTGAATTTGTAAATCATAGATAAATATAATTGAAACGATTAAGTATTGACATTGGACAGTTCCGGCTGAATCTTATAGTGTGTTGAGGTCGAACAGATGGCGCCATAAGAAAATTCGTTGCACAAATGTAAGTTTCAGATAGGATCAATCAGAGAACCGATGCGATGTTATGCTAGATAGAACTATAGATAAACACTAAATTGTTAAACATAATAATATCACACATATAGCGAGAAGCAACATACAATTTACAAAAAAAAGTGTTTTTACAATCTCTTTAATGAGTTTGCTACTAAAAAGTAGTATCAATAATAAATTTTTAGCGATGGCAAGAAAAAGAAATGTGTTCTAGACACGAAATTTCTTTGCGACAGGTGTGGCCCACTAACGCCAAACAAATTCATTTAGCTTTAGTTTAGGTGAAGCGTGTCGTAAGCTGATTTTGTCTCAGGCCCTAATATGAAATTAATTGCAAGCTTATGATAAGGAGATCTTATGAGTATGTACAGAAAACCCATCTTTACATGTTTTTTTTTATGTGAGATGTGTGACAGATATATTTGTTATATGATTCTTTAATCTATAAAAAAATATCGATAGAGCATTCAAAACTTGTAAACAATTTATTCTCTTGTTATTCCGGCGATCACCATTATATTCGTTTCTTTAAAAAAATGAATTTTTAGTTGTTATGTTAATGTAAAAAGAATTTGTAATGAATAAAATTTTTTTGCGATCGTTACATAAAAATGATTAAGTATATTATATATTTTTTAGATACGTCAGTTTTATTAGACGAATTTCACGATAATATAAAATGTTCCCTCATTATGTTATTTAGTTTCAATGCAGGTGCAAATTTCAAGTATATTTTATAAGAACCCAAAACAATATTTTTTTCAAAATATATGATTGAATTAATTGCGGTGATGAACATACTTTGGATAAGCAATCTATAAAACTCTCATACATACTAATAATACATTTAATATATTCATATAGTGATATGATTTCTAAAGCACTGATAATAAAATTTTAATTAAAACATATAAATGTCTTCAAAAGAAACTATAATTAAATTATGACATTATTTCTATAAATATGCAAATGAAAGCGATAAAACTTTATTTATTTGAGGCTTTAGAAACTTAAACTAAAATAACGACTTTTAAGGAAAGATTCAAAGTCAGACTTCTAAATGTCAGAAACGATAAGTTCGCGCTACGTCTCCACTTTAAATGTTTCCCTTATGATATCTTATATACTGGCAGTAACCGTTATCTATTGTATTCATTTATTGGCTGAAACGCTAAAGCGTACTTAGACTAAGCTCAGGCCTTTTGCCAAACATACTCAAAGCTCTGTGTCAAATATTTACGTGTCTCACATAACACGTTTATAAGGTATTCAAAGGCCTGCCTTCCTCTGCGAGCGGAACGGACCCATTACGGAGTCCGCTATACTCGTAACGATGATTTTCATACATTTTCATTTCCGTGGGAAACTCGGTCAACTCGCTCTCTCCGCTGCGCTCGTCTCCGCTATGGTGGAAGCACATGCATGAAAATTATCGTTACGAGTACCTATAGCGGAGTCCGTAATGGGTCCGTTCCGCTCGCAGTAGAAGGCAGGCTTATGCCTATTATATGCTTATGCTTATTCTTAAGAATCGATTCCTGTATTCCAAAAACATATTGTATTGCCATAAGGGATTCATTGGTTGCGCCTTTCCGCCTATCTTTGAGTCGTACCCTCTCATACTCTTTATAAAATCCACGCCAAAATCTTGCAACTACTAATATTAATTGAAAATCGTAATTTATGTACAAATTGATATCTATTTTAATAAGTAATGCTGTTAAATATAATATATCTCTTCACTAATTGGTTGATTTATTGTTTATGTTTTTAATCACCAAATTTGTATGAATGAGTATACTTTTTAATGTACTTGACATTTTAGTAATTTTAAATTAAATTAATTAATAAAAAACTATTTGAAATTGAGTAGTAGGCCCTACATTTCTTTTATGTGACTGCGAATATTCACAATTTATTCGTTTCAAACATTTTTGGCCTTATTACCCATCAAACTATTTCCAAATTATGAAATAGTTATTATTGATCGCCATAACCGGTTTTTAATAATATATTACAAAAATATATCATATTTTAATTGTAATGAGTTTTAATAATTTCGTACTGTTGATAAAAAACTTAAATTTAAACGCTTAAAAAATTGTAAAATCAACTTTACAACTTTATTATTAAGTGTATTTTACGATGTGATGTACTCTAATTTAAGAAACATTTTGAATGAAATAAATATATGCATTTAATGATTTTATCTGTACATATTAAGTACTCAAAAGTTTTTTCTAGGATTTCTTTAAAACATGTTGACTTAAAAAAATTGGCTATTTCAAAATATCTTTTATAATCGTTAAATACACTTAAATATGATTTAGTAAATTTTGATAATGTTGCCACAACTGAATAGAATATAAAAAAATCATTTATAAATTTATTTAATTAAAAAGCCCGCTTTAACACGAGTTGATACACACAAAAAGTCGGCGATATTTAAAGCTTTAAAATCAAATATGGAATTGTAAAACTAAAATTTAGAATTTAATGTGCAATATAAAGTAACATGAAATTTTTCTAAACCACGTGATTATAAAATGTCACGTAACACGCGTCTGTCGTCCGAATATATCCAAAACGATTCGGTATCCATTTTTACAAAAAATCCATCCAGATCAGTCCGTTTCTAAATATTTGAATAAACATATTAATAGGATAAAGCGTACTAGAGAGGATGCGCCAGAAGGGAGACGTGCGTGCGTCAGTCGATGGGCGGCGGCTGCGCAGGAATGTTGACGGGCGGGGCTGTCAAGTAACCCGCGGAATGAGGGGCCGCTGAAACGAAGATTATTTTTAATACCGAATTGAAGTTTCATAAATCAATCGTAATAACGACTAGCCTACATTTAAAACAACAACAATTTCATCAATTAAATTTTATATTAACTTAAATCGAAATTGGAAACACAATAACAAATAACAAACTTATTCAAGATTTAATTGTGCACTTAACAGGAAATATATGTATTTTTGTGCGCAAATTTATTTAGGAATTTCGTCGATTTCTGCTCTTTGAGCGTGTTTTGAATCAATACTTTGTACAAAACAACCTAATATATCTGACTAGAGCTAATCAGAGTCGGCCATAAAATTTTAAGGTCCGAGTTCCTATGAATGGAATTCAATGAGGAGAAAGAAAGTTTCAGCATTTTGGCGACAGATTCTTTGCATATTTATATATATTTAGAGGCAAATAGGTCTTAGATGTACCGATTTTCTCTTCACCACACAATTATCAAATTGTGCAAGAAAAATTCACTATATATAGTCAGGGTTCACAGGGTATAATTTGTCTATAAAAATAACTAGATTTTTGAGTATTCCACTTTCAATACTCATTTCCAATTATATTTTTTTACAGAGATTGATATTTCAATTCATTTATTTTAAAATTTTATATCTAATCTATTTTTCTGAACTAGAGAAAACGTAGCGATTTCTGGATTACGGTGTAAAAATATTGTAAGACTTTAGAACGGAGATTGCCGAAGAGAAATTAAATCGCATAAAATCTTGATGACAAATAATTTAAGAAATATTTATCCATTTACATAATATAAGAAATTAATTTTAAAATTATACTAGGTTTTACGGAAAAAAAATAGACAATATGCAGCAGCTTTAATTAACATACCTGTAAGCGAATGTTGATTAGGCGCAGACGTAATAAACAGATCGTGCCTCTGCGCAGAATACTGTTCCCACACACGTGATCTAGCCAGCGTTGTACGTACGCGTTCGCCGTACGCGTTCGAACGGGCCATCGCTTTGAGGGCGTTCACTAGTCTTGCCGCTGTTTCACCTTCTATACCACTTTCTAGAAGGGATAGAAGCTCTCCTATTAGGTCTGAGTCTAAAGCCTGTAAAATAAGTTTTAATACATTAATTTAATAGCAAGAAATGCACACTACAGACAGCGGTTATCGCTTAACTCTATGGTTTTGCTCGTTTAGCATAAAGTTTAAATTATAAAACAAATTTTATTTTTGTATGTCATTTCCTTTTTAACAAAGTGAAAATTCGAAGGAGACTCTTTTAAATCTAGATTTAATCTCAAATGAGATTTATAGATTTTTTAACCGGACCAGATTACAGCTAAACCTAACATTATATTAAAATTAGACTCCATGATTTCTCAACAATTAAATCTTTTCGTTGTTAACACTACATACTCACAACATTTTAGATCTATCGTTAAATTAATTAATTTTTTTATAGTACTTTTTTTTATTTTATTAAAATTAAATTGTTTATTGTGCGATTATGAATACATAATTATTATACATAATAATAATTATTATTAAATATAATATTATATATTTTATTGTATAATTTTTGACATTATCGTATTGGCTTAGTACTGTAAGGATAGTGTATGTATTTTTGTGAATAAATAATTATTTTATATACCGTCACCACTTCCATGTTTAAGTGTCGGATCCAACAACAACTGAGGTGGTTGGCCTGTACCATACAGGTAGTTTTAATTTACTTTTGCTGAAATATTGCTGTTTCATTGTGTTTAAAAAACACAATGAAACAGCAATATTTCTGCCCCGTGACGGGTTATTCAGCAATATCGTATATAAATACCTGCAAAACTAATTTATCGGTATTAGCCGAGCTGTTAAAGATAGCAGCGAGCGCCTCACAAGCACCGCCGACCACTTCGCGACAACTCTTCACAGCCGTCTTTAGCCCTGACATCACTTCAGTTTGCGACAACGCCGCTACACACGCCTGAAACAATTATTAACTTGAATCCCTGGTACTGAACAAATTTTAAAAAATAGGTCGACCAGAACTATATATATTACAGGTTTGGGAAGACTGATTGATGTAAGATACTGTTTTAAAAAGTCATTTTTTTGTTGTTATTTAAATTAATCATAGGCATTCATCATGTGAATGTCGAGACTATTCAACTCAACACCACAGGCCCAGTGAGGCTGAAAAGTACAAAACCATTTTAACTAGTAAATTAGTGTTAGTGCACGTTAGTATTAAGTGCTAAACAGCGACTGAAAAAAATAGAACAGAAGAACAGAGTGTCTTTCCTTTAATAGAGACTGTAAGTAGTGTTATTGGACACTTATGTTAAAAATCCATAAAAAAATAGTACAATAGGTTAGTCTTACATTAGGCTATATCGGAATGTTCCATAATGTCATGGTAAAGACACGGGTATAAAAACATTAGTACGTATATTATAATTATTGTGTAGCATTTATTTATTATTTTATAAATCTATATCACTACTACTTCTACTTTTTATAAGACTCAAAAGAAAGGTCTTCAATCAAAGATCCTGCCTGTCTTTACTTAAAGAGCTGAAACCATAACGCTCACATAACCCACGGAGGAAAGAAAGAGTAGCACGGCGAGCGATGGAGCGTGCAATGTTTTTTTATATATAGGGGGGAATAAAAGAGCCTACGGGACGCTCAAAAAGGGCAGTCATCACAGAACATTGACACTCATTTTTAGTGTGTACGTGGCCGGCCTTTGAAGGAGTACACTCTTACTTTGAACAGTTGGACGTCGTATTTCTCAGTGAAGATCCCCACCGGGATCCGATTCCACAGATCGCTAGTTCGCAAAAGAAAGGGTAAAATGTGATCGCGTACGCAATAAGGCCATTCGTGAAAAGACTGGCGTGACAAACGTCGTAAGGGCTGTCGCAATATCCAATTGGCGATGGGCAGGCCACAAATAATTTATAAACAAAAACTATCCCAAAGAGCATCATTTATGTTGAAATATGATCGCTATCTGTATACATTTATGTAAGTGCATGTCAATTGTCAAACATTGTAAATTTAAGTCAACTTTACAATATACACTCAATCTAAATCATCAGATATATTAATTATTTTATATTCACCTGTGAATTAGCCAACGCAGCCAGTACGGGCACGGCGTGTATCGGACACGAAGTGAGCAGGCGGGTGAGTCTCGGCACTTCGCCCAACTGCGCACAAGCCTCCGCCATCGTCGGCTGAGATCGGACCAATACCGCTAAGGCCTTCGCGCATATGTCACCGCGACTGCCCTGAATTAATATTTGTTTATTTTTAATTAAATAAATACTAGGCTCCAAAATGTAAGAGAAAATACTAAGAAAGATTCTCTGTAAGTGATTGTATAAATCTTCTATCTATAATAAGTAACAAAATTTTATATATATTTTTTTGTATAAATAATTACTACTTCAATGCATTATAGTAGGAAAATAATGCTTTTAATATTTATTTATTTCGTAATCTTACAGCTAACATAAATTAAATTAAAATAACAAAAAACAGTTACACTAAAAATATAGCCAAATATGGAATACATAATATCTACAAAAAGGTTCAAACACCTACAAAAGAAAAAAACAATAATAAATATACAATACATTTAAGTAATACCTAATTTAGGTGTGTTGTGTGATGGTGTGAAAGTGAGGGTATGTACGAGAGGGTGTGTATGTGGGGTGTACTTATTATGCAGAATGATGTATATGTCACCGTAAAATTGTAAACACCGTTAGATTGTAATCTATCTCGCGAGATTATAAACTGTCGAAAGATTGTGAACCTCAACGAACTGCTTACAATTTAACGTATTATTATTCGGTAGTTATATGAAATTGTTGGAAAGTAAAATTAATCTGTAATTGACCAAAGAAGTTTGAATGATAACTAAGTTAGTGTAGTACAATCTACCGAATAATAATACGTTAAATTGTAAGCAGTAAGCTGAGGTTCACAATCTTTCGACAGTTTATAATCTCGCGAGATAGATTACAATCTAACGGTGTTTACAATTTTACGTTAACATATACATATAAACGTGAAAATTTAAATTTAGAAAAACAACAAGAAAAATCACAGAATCGGAAAGCAAACATTGTTTCGTATATTAAGTTAGATCTTCTATTGTATTACAAACTTAGTTTTAAATTAATTAATTCGTTAATTTACTGGCTATTACAAATAGCTATTGAATGTTTTTTCCTTATCACTCTCGTATCACTTTGCAAATGAGTAAACGGAACAAACAGTTAAGTTCTTGTAGTATGAATAAAACCTCACCTCTGAAGTATCCTTAGCTAACGCCGTAACAGTTTCGCTGAGCAGTTCCTGTAGGAACCTCTTAGGGCTTCGTAGAGACCAATGAGGATTCTGTAGATAGAGTTTGAGGTATACATCTCCGACTACGATTTCACCAGGGGGCGCCCACCGTACTTCGCCTCGGTCATTTGCTTCACGGTCTTCAAAGTGCACGGACGGGTCACGGACTTGTCTTGAGAAGTGTCTAGAAATGTTTGATGTATTATAAATCCACCGAATCTGGCGGTAATATAATATCACACTGTATTGAAACCTTTTGCATTTAGAACCATTTTCTTAAACATTCAATCCACTAAGTGGTCAATAATATATGTCGGAGCAAAGGCGCTGGTAGCAGCTGCCATTTTCATTATAATATAATAACTTCAAATGGGTAAAAATGGCAGCCGCTACCAGGGCCATTGCTCCGATATATATTTTATGGGTTGTTTTCTTAACCTGTACATTAAATACATATAACACAAATAGTCCATTGCGTTGCAAGTTTACTCTAGCATTTAAGTATGTAATATTAATCGTATAGCGTATGCTGTAACTAACGAACGCGCACGTAACCTTACGTATGAATCAACGGATACTTATTTATTTTTTGTACTTTATTGCACGCATTCCATATACATACTGATCTCTAAGCTGGGCAACAAGTTGGCGGACCCGTTGCCTCGACTCGTCGCTCCACACAAGTTCTGGATGCTCGTGACTACCGTCAAACATGTGAACGGCACTCACTCCCCCCGCTTCCCGCATGGCTTCGGCAAACACGCCCGGGACGTACCGGGATATACTTAGGCGGACCTATATTAATAACAATATTTGTATATGCAAAGTGCTAAGAATGAATTACAAAAACACAGCCACGCCAAATAATTATGTAATGTGAAAATAGTTAAAACATTTATTCTCTGATTTTTAATTCCGTAGAATTCTGACCATAAAATAAGTGTTGCTACTAAAAATTTGACCCATTTGAAAGCCATAACAAATAAAATGCGACGTATTTTTCACGATCTATCTACAAAAAGGTAAATCTAAATATTTACTTAGTCAAGTGACCTAATAAAGAAATAACAAATATTTTAAAATCACGAACAATATATCGAATTAACTTTATTTTATTCTTTAGCATCACTGTCTGGCCAAAGGGTTTGTCATCTCTGACATGTCAGAATTCTACTGAATTAAAAATCAGAGTATACATTATTTATAATGTCATAATACTCTTCGTCAATATGTCAAATTGGTACACTAAGAACTACCGCGCATTATAAAAATTAGCCTTAAATTATTAATGTAGTAAGGTACTGTATAATTTGGGTCCTCTTGCGGAAATAGTAAAAACAGCAAAAAAAAAAACAGTAACAGTTTCTTCAATTATTTTAAATACATATTACAACTTTAAAAAAGTTATTTTTTTCATGGAACTCAACAATTAATGAGTAATTATGAAACATAACTCTGTTGAGAACCTCTATAATCTATAGTAAAATTTTTAGTATTTGGTCATTTGTGTCATATAGCATACCTTAGGTCCATGCAACTTGTCGGACATCATTCTAGCTAACAAATCTATAGCAGCCTCTCTCATCTCTGGTAATTTGCTATTGCAGAAGAGGTCTAGAAGGTAAATCACAGCCCCTGAAAATTATACTAAAATTAACATCAGAATTTGTGGTCGATGTTTTATTGATCACTTGGTAAGACATATAGTGTGAATCATTTAAAAATATATATAATATATATATGTTGCGAAATAATTAAATATTAATTGCTATGTAACGAATGAATGCAATGTAACAGAGAGTGCCTATGTCTGGCTATACTCTCGGGGCGTAACTCCGACGATTTAGGAAATTGCTACGCTTATAAAACTAAGAAAGCCTGATTGAGCAAAATGTACAGCCTTGGCTGTACATATTGTGTAGGGAATAGGAATTTTTAGATTAAATTAGAAAAATAATATTATAATGTCAATTTAAGTAACTTTTATCTATGATAAAATTAAATAAACAAATACCCGAAAAGTAATAACTATAGTCATAGATATTTATAAATAACCAAGACATTATTTAATGTAGTCTGTGAATTTGATATTAAGAACAACTTATGGTTACATATTAAGCTTTACATACCTTTTGCCAACGCCTCTCTAACAAGCGCGGTACTGGCAAGCAAAGCGGACATGGCGGTCACGGCCTCAACCTGTTGCGAGGCCACAAGGAGCGGCAACAAATGTCCCAGAAGGCCGCTCGCGGCAACATCTTCGACGCACTCGCGGCAACCAGCCGTAGCCGAGACGCAGCGGAGGGCCGCAATGCAAACCGGTGGGTGGGACCGAGCAGATAAAAGGCCGAAGATTAAACCGAACTGGCCGTTGCATTGTATTTCTACGCCTGAAATATTTAGTTTGAGTCACTCATTTATTATCAGTTGGTAACGTGGAGTAATTTTTTTAAAGCTCATATACGTTCAGAATGGTAAATAAAAATACAGAAAAGGCTTTGTAAAATGCTATTTCTATAAAAACTTGATTTATTAATTTTTTAGGTAATTTAATAGATGTTTTCCAACACGTCAGACACATTTTGTAATGCCTCCTATAGCAAATACCCAGCAAAGCTTCTTCAAGCCTCCACTCAAATTAGCTTCGGAGCGGTCAAAAACTGATTATTCAATTATCTGCTTAACTTGCTAATTTCTCGTCCTATCGATTTGAAGAATTTAGTTAGTAGTAAAAAATTATGCATTAATTTCATGTACTAAAAGTTTTTTAAAAACAATTCTGTTGGTGGTTTTGAAGTTTGATATAGATATAGTAAAACTCCGTAAGAAAATAAAAGCAATATCACGAGCGTATACACTCTTCTTAACTTTAAAAAAATCAACTCTTGGTCTTGGCCTGAAATTTTGTGATAGTGTTTTTCTAATAGGCAAGTCGGTGTAGGCATTATGTGTTTAACAGACCGGCGTTTGAGTCAGAAGCCGGCCTCACAAAAATAAAAACCATTGCACAGCCGGGGGGATAGTCCTCCGAGCCTCTAGTACATAGCTAAGATCAGTCTAAATCAAGTTTTTATTGCTAATATATTATAAATAAAGTAAAAGTACAAAAAATACCAACAAACCACTAAGGGGTTGAACCTTGATGCCTGAAAGGCTAAACCACAGATACAAATTTTTAATTCCTTATAAAACAAAGAGTAAAAAATTACAATTATACACGAAATAGAAACATTACAACAAACAGAGAGATAAATAACGTTTTCTAGCTGGTTGTGGAACGACGTTCGATGATGAAACTCAGCTGAACAATAAACAAATCGCGGAACAATAGAGGAGGTTATACTAACCTGGATTCTTAATAATACAATGGGCGAGCGAATTCAACGCAAGGGTGATGTGTTCTGCCCTTTCATCCGTCAAGTCTTTTTGTATTTCGCTTTCTACGAACTTCAACAAGTCTAAAACGAATTGTTGAGGATTCTGCAAGTAAGCATTATATCAAGTCATTACTTAGACAATGTAAGATGATCGAGATGTGAAAGTACGACTCCGGTACATCATTGGCATACGGTCGTATTTTGTGTCATGTCTCGACTATGAGTGTCCCTAGGTGTAAATAAAAATAATTATGTAATTGATATTGTCATTCTGTCGGTAGTGAAAAAGCAGATATTGAATAACTTGTGTAAATGTTATCCAATCTTTTAACTTTAATATGTATAAATTAAAAAATTATAAAAAGAAAATCCAACGTAACGCATTATTAATAAACACGAAAGGTAAGTTTTTTTTAAGACCTGCGAAAATTTTCTTCATTTTGTATAAAACAAGATGACAAGGTCAAAAATGTCAATAAATTTTTAACTGTCAATTGTGATCCACTACAAAAAAACAAAATATATTTCCAATACCACCTCAGAACATCAAGTCTTGGACTGTTGCCTAAGTTGGAATATCTGATGGAATACCTGATCTTAATTAGATCATCTCGACTTTAGTTTCGGTACATTTTAGGACAAACATACAGTCACACATAAAGTTGGTTTAAAAAACTCACCTCTATAGTAAACTCTGGCTGCTCATTGTATATATGTAAGTAGACCCCACCAACAAGTAACAAACGCTCATGGGCAGAATATTCGAATGGCGTTATAAGAGGTTCATCATCACTAAAGTAGCGATAATCGCGAAGCATCTCTCGTAGTTCTGCTCTTGTACTGTTATCCCATACAAGATATGGCGTTCTCCAGTTGGATGTTAGGGTTTTTAGGAGCTGAAAATTTATAGGAAAAAATATTATTCTGTTTTTTTTGATGTTATAGACTCTTTAGCTAATAAATTGTATTGTTGGCCAAGCCTATATGCTTTACAACATTACGCTTCACAATAGCGTGAATTATAAATATTTTTAAAACGAGTAAAATTATTTCTTGAGAGAACTTTAGCAAAACTGGTTTTAAGGTTAGCAGAATATTGTTATTGTTTTTAAATTATATATAAATCAATAAACAGTTCATAGTAATTACGTATTAATTTGAAGGTATAATTTTTTACTGAATAGGGACCAGATAACGGGACGCTCAAAAAGGGCAGTCATCGCAACAATTGTATCTTAAGGTCGTATCTCCCAGGGTAGACCACTACCGGGAGTAGACTCCACAGTTCGCGATAGAAATTTCTTGATAAGCCGGACCGTGGAAGACTTCCAGCCATCCAAGTGATGCGGATGTAGTTTTTAATAATTATTCAAACACTATGCTGTTACAATAAATCGTTATCCAAATCATAGTTTTGAAAAAACCCCACGTAATAATTGTCACGTATAGCGCACAAGCTTCTAACGTATTATTAACATGAGTAAAATCGAATCATAAACTTTTATTAAACATTCGCTTAATAAGAAAACTTACCTCATGCGTATCAGGATTGGCAAGTTTGGAGCAAAGGTATGGTGTCAGGAGAAGATGAAGGGCATCTTTAACACTGTCGTCTATTGGGGAAGTCTCTTCGTGAGGTCCATACAATGCGGACAATGCGCGTACACATTGTACTGCTAGACGGTTAGCGATCTCCTACAAAGTAATTTATTGTATAATTTTCCAAAAAATAAGTACCATAAAAAGGAGTGCCTTCAAATTGTTAATTTTTTTAATAACTACGTTATCAGGCTTATGTGCCTGACACATGTCGATTTTGGAAGATCTGCCCTTAATACGACACTGTTAAGAATATTTCGATCGAGATTGAAATGCGATTGGGGTCTATTATTTTAAAATTGTGTAACAACGGCTAACGAACCGTTCTTTGTCGTACAGTTATATAGAGAACAAATTCAAACCCAAGTGAAACACATTTAATAATCGCAAAAGGCAACACGTACGTGTGTACGTATACGTACGTATGTATATAAACGTGTGTTTATATCAATATCTGAAATACCTGTTTGCTAGACGCTTTCTCCGTGTCCATACCACTTTCGGTGAGCGTGTAGTCGTACTGCAGAACGGGCGGCAACAGCGCGTGAACGGCACCGGCCTTCGCCAGTAAAACGCGACACGTCGGTTCCGCTGATAACGCTGCAACAGCTTCGGCGCCCGCGCATGCCGTATCACCCAATTGCTGTAATATTCACGTAAAATCATTATCAATGACAATTAATTTTGAATTTGAATATGTTTGAGCTGTCTCCAGTTCAGCCTTATTTTTTACGTATACGTATTATTATATCGTATACGTTACAATCGGTGTATTAAAAAAATATATTGTTCTATTCAATCTTTTGATCTAGAGAGTGTATAACGTCTAAAGTCTCGTAAAACTACAATATAGCATAGAACATAACTAATGTTGTGTGAGTATTTTGAACACAAGAAAAACGTTGTGTTATATACATACTAACAATTTTTGTGTTTAATTATCTTCTAACGAAATGTTTAAGTATTATTGTAATTAGCGTATTGAGCCAACTGACTTAAAAGTACAATGTTATAGGTTCTTACCGGCCGTTTGAGCAATGGCACTAGATCTGCAGCAAGATTTGGCAGAGCAGCAGCAGCAGCCCGACAAGAAGGAAAACCGGCAGCAACAGCGAAGCTACGAGCGCAATGTGCGCACACGCGGGCCGCTGTACTGTCCGCTTTACTACCACCCAACACTGATACACAGCGGGACAGAGCCGAACTTAGAACCTGCCAATTATAAAAAAAAATACTTTCTGAAAATGTTCTTTATTTTAGTTACACCTTACTTAGGCTACTATTTTCTGAGCGCAGGCATTGTGTTGTAAGCTACTAAGCAAGAGAGGCAAATTCACAACACAAACTTAAGTCGTAAAATAATTAAGTTAAAAGGTACAGCAAACGAAAAAGGAGACAAATTAGAAGGTGGGTAGACGATATTAAAGAAACAGCAGGTACATGGCGGAGAGTGGCACAGTGCAGTGAAGAATGGCGGGATTTGGAGGAGACCTTTGCCTACAAATACAAGGATACCTAAAAGAAGATTGAAATAGATAACATATTTCAAAGTTTATTTTGAATATTAACATAACAAACAAGAAAGTGGGAAGATAAGAGAGAGCACGATCACCAGAACACTGGGAAGATGAAATAAAAAAAAGCGGGATTGGAAAATGGTGGCGAGGACGAGAGACAAGTGGAAGAATTTGAAGGAGGTCTTCACTTCGTCAGAGGACGTGTACTAATGTTAAACTTAATGGTCTTGGTGATATCCTGATTATGTAGTACTGGAAAATACTATTTTTATCGCCATAATATTTAATAAGAATCAATAACCTTTGATAAAGGATATATTTCAAGTTTATACCTGTAAACCATCCTCGCGGCACAATTCCTCCGCATTCAAGGCAGAACAGTGTACAGTCGCATGCGCAAGTTCAGCAGCAGCGGGCAACAATGCCACAGATGCGTCTTGTTCCGCGAACAATTGCTCACCCTCTGTCTCTAACTGCATGGTGCGCAGGAGTTGTTTGTAGCCCGCGTATTTGTATGGGGCTAGTACTGTAAATAAGATAATCGGCCTTATTACGTACTGTCTTATTAAAAATAAAAATCAGCGTAACCACCTTTTTAAGTCTGGGCCTCAGAGTTCTGTATCTGTTTTATGATCAATTTGTCAATATAATAGGCAAGTAGGTGATCAGCCTCCTGTGCCTGACAGACGCCGTCGACTTTTTAGGTCTAAGGCAAGCCGGTTTTCACACGATGTTTTCCTTAACCATTCAAACGAATGTTAAATGCACACGTAGAAAGAAAGTCTACTATAATTTAAATAACCACTTGAAAAAATACGCATATGATATGTTAAATATATATCAACAATTTCCTTTACCTTCAGAATATCTCTTGAACAGTATGGTCTGAGTGCGTAATATGAGCAGAATGTTATTCGTGTTCGGTCCGTCACCCGACCACACGTTGCGACTGCAGAGGAACTCGTATGCGTGATTTACGGCCTCAAAACGATCCTTTGAAAATATGAAAATACTTCCTATTTATCCTTTTCACATCAGTCCTATATTAATCACTGTTTCATAAATCATTAGATTGTTTTCGTTCAAATTGCTTTTTAATTTAGATTAATTTTAAACGTAATTAAAACATGGCGTGATGTAGATCGGTTCAAAGATACTTTATTTTCTCAAAGAACACATTCACTTATACTCTGATTTTTAAAAGATAACATTTTATTTTTTAAAGGTTTACTAAACCTGGAATTAGTAGTCAGTGATGCCAGCTAAAGAATAAAATAAAGTAATTGAAGTTAATGCGATATATTGTTCGTGATATTGAAATATCTTTACTTGTGCGTTTTTTACTGTTTGTGAGGAAAAGGGACGTAATTATCACTCGCCGTAAAACATCGCACTTAATAAAATGGATACATTCACAAAGAAATAAAATGTATGTGTAGACTTAGATGTTCAAACTCGTATTGATATTGAAAATTGGACCTGTCCAAAAAAGTTTGCAATCTCTGACATGTCAAAAAATGATAGTTGTCAGAATTCTACGGAATTAAAAATCAGACTATAGACAGGATTACACCATAAATCTAAATGAAAAATATATGTAATCCTCCCAAATCCCATAAGTTGTTTATGAAAAAAGGAAAGAATAACATTTTACAAACTTATAAATGTCCAATTTTATACTTGACGCTAGCTAATGCACAATCCGTGCCAGAGCCATAAAGAGAAAAAAAATATCCAATTATAAGTCCTAATTAAAGAGGGGCCATAATATGTAAATCTCTTACCCGTCCTTCGGGATTCTTATCAGGGTGATACTGCTGTGCCAATTTGTAATAGGCTTTCCGAACAGCCGCTTCATCCTGAGGCCCACTCCCACTCAGCCCCAGCACCATATACGCTTGTTCCGCTGTCATCGACGCTGGCTTTTTATCTACCTCGCGACGCCACGCTTCTAACACGTCCTTTAGAAGACCCACCTAGTCCAAAGTTACTTTGTTAGATTGCTTTTTCATATATTACACTCAGAATAGTGTATACAAATAAATCTTCTGTGCGTGTACATATTTGTAATTAAACTCCTCAAAAAAGCTGGAACGATTTTGATGAAATTTGAGTGGATTTGTGATTTTCTTTTAGTTAAGACACGACACGTACTCGTGCGTACACGACATCTCTCGATCACGCAGGATTTTGTATACGTTTGAATTTTTAAGCAAAAATCTATATATACATACTGAATCCGGTATAGGCCAATCCGGGAACTTGTGTTCGTCGCACAAATGGCGCAAATAGAACATATTGCAGAACAACTCGTGACTGAGTTGAGGGTATCTGACAGCTGGGATCGCCAAGTACGGGTAACGGGCCGCTATGTGTGCTCTTAGCCGCGGCGTGAATTCCCCTATGTGCGCTGATACCTTCATTATAAGCATGCGTCTGGAACGATATGAATTCTTAAATTAGTCCAATTGCAATTCTATCTGTCTCTTTTGCTCACAGCGTAGACACTATTCGCCAGAAAGAGACGGAAGTCTTACTTCAAAGATACTCTAGCTTAATTTGTATAATAATAATAATTTATTTATTGCAAGAATATGGTTCAAAATGTTAAGGTGATACAATCGTAAATCGTTCGCATATTCTTCCACACACGATGGCGCACAACATTTGTCTTAAAGAATTTTACATTATTATTCAAAGTCAATTCTTATATTATCTAGTCTATTATATTATATACATTACATCATTAACTTTATATCAATTACGGTGTTTCATGCAAATAATCTTATTTTAATTTACTAAATAGTAAATTTTTTCTAAAAGTAATTCACTAAGTCGCTTTTTAAAGAATCTAGACGGAAGATCTCTTATTTTTTCTATAACGATAAAATTCTATTAATAATATATCACGAAACAGATATATGAAGCCAAGTTCAAAGGTTGTAGCGCCATATTTTTAATATACCTCATTTCGGAGTTCCATATTGCCTCAGGCGTATCCCACTCGCCCAAGAAAATTTGGGCGAATTTCTCAGAGCCATGATTCTCCAGATAACAGACCATCGCCTCAGGCAACAATTGACCAAGAATCGATCTCTGCATTATATCTGACGTCGACTGAAACATAGGAAAATATATAAAAATTAAAAAGTAACATAAATTAGAAAATTAATATTGACCAGGGGCGCTCTAATCCTGAGAATGCTCGTTTGAATCACCGTCCACCATCTTTCTATATGCGGATATAATAGGCAACACTTGAAATATATAGTTGTTCAAAACACAATAGTTTACCTACTTTAACCATTAGATGGCGCGATATGCTAATGATAATTTACTTAAACGCGTATACAAAACACGTTAAATGCGTATAACAGCTGTGATTTTTTTTATTACATGAGTTGAGAAATATTAGTATGCATTAATAGCAGTAATAAAATTTTAAGTGTTTAACTGCTCAGTGTAGTTTCATTATACACTAGACACTTCTCAGATTAGCAGTTTAAAAATAATTTATGAAGACTGTGCATGTTATGAATTAATCTATCATTTTTAAAGGATTAAAGATGTGTTTCCCATACAAAGTTCACTTACATTAATACGACTTTTAAATTAATACGACTGTCAATGTCAATCTACAAAGATTAATATTAAGATATGTTGAAATAAATATTATTAATAAAATATAACCTATAAAAATCCTTAAAAACATAATATAAAGGATTATTATGTATTCTAGAATGTCAATCAAACTCATTTTTTATTACCTGATCTGCTCTAAAGGCTTGCTTCATATGCGTGAGTCGCAGGAACCGGGCGATCGGCAATAAATTAGAACCTGTATAGAGGAGCATGAAGTAAAATACTCCGGTGAGGTACAGCTTCGAAATTTCTGGGTTGTCCTGCATCACTTCGTATAGCAGTGTTGCCACCTGACAAAATAAACCATTTTATCTATATAAATAAACACAAAACTCAAAGACGGTTAGACCAATTAGAGTATTTTTTAATTTATTCCTTGAACTGTAAGGAAGGTTATTGTAGAGAAAACTTTCAAAATACAAAAAAAAAACAGAAAAATTTAGTTCTATTTGGGAAACTAACAGTGTCTATGGGGTAGAATAGCAATGTTCCATAATATTGGTATGTAGCTTAAACTTAAAAGGTAGGTACGGAAAATATTAACGCTAAACGAAATTTTTGGAGTCAAATGTATAAATTTCCTCATTGAGGGAAACATAGTCTTTGACTTTTCCAAATCAATCTTGACATCATTATTATCAAAAATAACTTAACATATCTCTTAAATGATTCTCCTAGAATTACAGGAGAAATATGGTTTTATATAGAAAGCTCTGGTTATGTTTCTACATTCTCCATTGACTCCCCATAAAGCCTTTCACCACTGAAGTAACAAATTGCCACCTTATATTGTAATTACCCTAAGCCCACTTAATACTTAATACTTTTCAACAGAATATTAATGAAAACTTCTCAAACCCACCTTTTCCACAAGTATAGGATCAAAGGTCAATAAGAGTTGTACGACGTGCGCCAAACAAGCCGGTTCCGATAACAGCCGCTTCACCCTCGGCAGAGGTCTTATTACTGCGTCTTCTTCATCCCTAAAATTATATCGTCATTTACAATCACAGCACAGTGTTTTACAATCGTCACTATTAAACAATTTGAAATAGTTTTAAAATCTCATCAGTCCTTTCTCACAATGAATATATTCCTATTTTTTTCATGTACCTTAATTAAACCAATTTTTTCAAATAATGTCAATAACAGATGTTCCATTTAACTTATTACTGAAAGACGGAAACAAGAACAAAAAAAATCATATACTCTTTTAATTTAATAATTATAATTGCTCAACTGGTTGAGAGTTTTTTGTTACTATTAATTTTTATTATTATTATAGATTATTAAACAAAAACAATATTACGCCCACATATTAATTGAATAATACAAGATTATGAACACCTAAGGAACGCTTTTCATAAATTAAGGTAGAAATAAATAAAATAAAATATATGAAAATTAGAAACATCATAACTTTCCAATGGAGGGTTCATAGACAAAAAGACACAGACTATCATAACTTATGTTAATAGTACAATCGCGTACACTTACCTGCTAGGATAATACTTAGAGCAGGTTATCAGTAAGTCAAGTACAGTCGCTGCCAACTCCGTCTCAGTGAGGGCTGGTGGTCCTCGAGCGGCGATGCTCCATCTGAGTTGTGGTATACCGGCCACTGCTCTCCAACCTTCCATGCTGTTGGCCCAGCATTTCGTCTTGTTGTTGATTTCCCCTGATTTGTATAGATCTTTTAGCTGGAATAAATATTGTTTTTTGATATAATTTTATTTATTATTACTTTTTTTAATCTCAGTTTAAAAAAAAAGGTTTTTTGGAACTTTAAATACCTGTCTATATTAAACATATACCCTCCAAAAAATTTTAGATATCTCAAAAACTTACTGAATCGATTTTATCGAAGACTGTTCCCTATTTTGTAAAGAACCAGATTCAAATTAGTATGACCTTTAGTTTCCGATAAATTTATGGACGAACATACTATTTAGCATTTATTTAAATATGAAACTTGTTTTGAAACATTTTTACTGATACTGTAAATAATTATTAACATTGACTATTTTCTTATTGTATCTATATACAAGGCGTCCCAAGACATCAAGGGAACACTAAGGGAAAGTACCTTAAAAATCGTAGATAGGATATTTTGCTGAAAGAAGACTTTATTTTTATTGAAAAGTAAGTATAACTGCAAAATCAAAAATCCAAATCAAAATACGTTTATTCAATTTAGATGCTTCTTAGAGCATGCTTATGAATCTCAACAACGTTTACAAAATTCACGAAAGAGCAGGACTACGCCATCTGCATTCAATGATTTTCTAAAAATTACTTGGAATCGGACCGACTCAAAATAAAATATTCTATCGATCGACGATGTTCCATAGTCTTGGTACGCCCTGTATATCTGTTTGAGTGTCATCAATAAAATAACAATGTATACCTGTTGAAAACTAACAGGCCCCTTTCTGACGACCTTCTCTCCTTTCTCCAGATTATAATACCACTCTCTATCTCCATCGCTCGTCTGCGCTGGGCCTTCGATGACGTTTGATTGAGTTGGCACCATCGCGCGCGATGTATGCAAATGTGCTAAGGTCATGAGGTCAACTAGAATTCTAAAAAAAATGCACAATTTAGTATGCACCTGTATAACGAGTATCAGAATAAACTGAATATCCGAATTTCGTGTTTTGAGTATACAAATGTATGTTTAAATACAAAATGCTTAATACATATATAATGGTATCAATCGCTTATACGAGTACTGGGAATAAGTAAGGCGAAACTGCGTTTCTCTGTGAATATAAAAGATTTATTTACAAAAGATCTATTAATATACATTCAATAAAAATATATATATTTACAAATTATTCACTCACCTGTGAATATAAAAGAAACAATATTTAAAGCCTATATTCTAGGTTTTATAAAATAAAATAATAGAATTAAAAAATTAAAACATCTTACATCTATTATGTCAAGTGACAAATTAAACATCGTCGATCAGACGGCAAAGAAGAAAAATAAAATATAAAAAGAGTTTGTATAGGAAAATATTAAATATTATGTT